>NC_073303.1:289827930-289875430 GCF_027595985.1 Sorex araneus
TCACACTCAGACTTACTCCTAGCTCTGTGTTTAGGGATCCCTCCAGGTGGGGCAGAGGGGACCATGGGATGTCTGCAGTCAACCAGGGTCAATCACATGCAAGGCAATTGTACAGTGTACTATCCTATTGCTTTGGCTACAGTTTTAAAATAAAAATGCAGAGTCCGCATCTTGCAACACCCATGACAGATTAGGGCTCATTTTCATTTGTTTTTTATCTTACTTTTCCTAGCACCCAGGATTGCACTCACAGGTCCTCCCACATGCAGTGCAAGTGCTCTTCCACTGAGCTATAAGAGTTTATGTTTTGATGGCAATAAATCAAAATCAAGAGTAAAATATTTTATATAGTGAAGGAATTTTCACATAAAGAAATACAAAAAGGTGTTCCTTGCTTAAAATGATGCTTGAAATCACAAATAACAGGTGAATTAATATGACAAGAAAAAAGCATAAGATACTGACAGAGAAATGATGATATAGATTCTAGATGTCGAACTATATACAAATTCAACAAGAAAATATGTATATATATCATGTTCTTATTTGTGTAAGGATTCAATGGTAATATATGGTACTAAAAAGCATACATATGCTTCACTTTTTGCATGAAGTTACATCTAGATGAGATGAAAAAACTGATATGAATGACAGAGAGAAAATGAGATTTTGATAAAAGAAAGATTTCATTCTCATCACATCTTCTTGTGACCTTTTAATTTTGTGCTATATTTTATGTTTTTTATTCTAATTACTTTTTAGTTTCTTTAAATAAAATATGGCCAATATATCAGTGAGAACTCTGAATGCAAGGGGAATGCATGCAAGCTGAGTAGAACGGCCGCGGTCTTCCCACTTTGTAATTTATTATGGCATGTTAAATGAGAATGACAAGGATAATCAGGCTTTGACCTAATGTTGCTATTTTAATATCTGTGACTTTTTGGAAGTACTTTATTTTGTAGTGCTTCAGCATTTATACTGGGAAGCCAGAAGCTCAAATGTGTAGTTCAGTAGTTGTTAAAATCTTATCTTTAAAACAACATATATAAAGTACCTCCTAGTCCAAGGTCAGGTTTTTGTTTTTGTTTTGTTTTGTTTTGTTTTGTTTTGCTTTTGCTTTTTGGGTCACACCCGGCAATGCACAGGGGTCACTCCTGGCTTTGCACTCAGGAATTACCCCTGGCGGTGCTCAGGGGACCATATGGGATGCTGGGAATCAAACCCTGGTTGGCAGCGTGCAAGGAAAACACCCTACCTGCTGTGCTATTACTCCAGTCCCATGGTCTGGTATTTTTATGCATATGTGGAATGTATGTTCAATGAATGCTAACATTAATAAAATTCTATCATCATTGTTTTTCTAAGCATTATGTAAGTTACTGTTATTTGGGTTTTGCATTATTTTATTATTGTTCCTGTGCTGCTGTGTTCCACTACATATAGTCAACCTGATACCCATTTCAACCCCTCAGACCTCATTTCCTTTTCCATTCCCATTCCACAAGAGCCTGACTCTCAATAAAACAAGAGTTAAATAATCACCAATTCTAAATACTAGTCAGGATTATGTCAAGAAAACATCTAACTTAAATCCCACAGGTGCTGGGAAACGGACAGAGGTCTGCTGTATCAGAGTGGTCAGTCAAAGCATGAAAAGTCAAGTCTACTAATCACCATTGCACAGACATTTCAATTTCAAGACATTTCATCACAATATTTTTTGCGTGTGCAAAGAATGAGTCCTTTCCCTCAACCCAACTGGCCACCATTTTCTTCTTTCTTCTTCTTCTTCTTCTTTTTTCTTACTTTAATTACTGAGCCATGATTTATTTACAAAGCTGTTCCCAATTCAGTGTCAGACACACAATTTTCTGACACCAATCTCACTGCTAGTGTGACCTTCCCTCCACCAATGTCCCCAGGTTGGGCCCCATTTTCAAAGAGTGAGCGATTGGACCAGGAGAATGACTACAGGGGCAGAGCACATGTTTTGCATTCATGGGCTTCAAGTGGGATCCCCAGCAAGACATGAACCCCAGGCACCTTCTGGGTGGTCCCGGTGGTTCCCAGCAATCCTGGACACGAGCATATCCGCAACATCAGGCCTAAGCCCTTACATATCACCTATGCACAACCTGAAGAGGTCTTAGGGTTGCCTGAGTGTGTGAGGGCACACACGCGTGCATACACACATACAGACACTCATACACACACATGCACGCACACACACATGCACACACGTACACATACACATACGCAAGCATGCACGCACACATACACGTGTACGCGCGCACACGGAAAAGATTAACCTATTTTACTTTCAGGAAGCTACAGTTTGACTCCAAAGCATCTCCAGCAAAACCCTCTATCAGGAATCCCTGGACTCTACCCTAGAAATAGAAACAAAGTCTTTACAGTGTATAATGCATAGTGTGAATGAAAATTCAGCCCCCAAAGACAAAACCTGCCTGAGGATTAGCTCTTCTCAGCCCCCCTGTGCTGGGCCCTCATTCCTGCTATGGAGCCTCACACTAATGACCTCCAATGCTCACCCAGGCTGGGATTGACTGGTGAGGACAGGACAGGACATTAGTGACCCACTGATGGCCAGGAGAGACCTAGCCAGGGCTGTGGCTTCCCCATTGCCTCAGCATGGCCCTCCCCAGTACCAACCGGACTCGGCACTCCAGCCCCTCACCCCTGAAGTGCCTTTCACTTGTTTTATTTTCCTCCCCCAGAAATTCCGGGGGGCAAGTTGGTGAGGACAAGGCCTGTGAAGGGGAGTTCCCGGAACTGAGTGGACAGGGTCCCAGGAATCCTTTCTTGGAACAATGATACTGACAGTGGGAGACTCGGAGACAGGGACCCAGACCTTTAAAACTGTTCATGGTTTAATTAAAAAAAAAAAGTTCATACACATGAAATCATGGACTAGAATACCCCACACAACCTCACACAAGGTAGTAGAAAATTTACATTCCTTGTAGCAAAGCAAAAATCCAATTTTGTTGAATAGCTTTCCAGAAAAAAACATTAACAAAAAATGAAATACAGAAAACTTTAGCAGAGGTCATTCTTGGGCCAGTGCCATAGTACAGCGGGTAGGGCATTTGTCTTGCAGGCAGCCGACCCGGGTTTGATTCCCGGCATCCCATATGGTTCCCTGAGCACTGCCAGGAGAAATTCCTGAGTGCAGAGCCAGGAGTAACCTCTGAGCATTGCTGGGTGTGACCCAAAAAAGCAAATAATAATAAGAGTAATAATAGAGTCCATTCTTATATATATTATAATATGCCCCTTTCTCTAGAACCTGATGACTTAACAATTATGTTTAGAGGCAACGCATACTTGGGCTTTGACAGTGGTGATGGTGGTGTTGAGGTTTTTGAGTGTTTGTTTATTTTGCTCTATCGTTTTTTCTTTGTGTGCTGGGTCTTTGAGAAAGATTCTTTTATGGTTGCTATCAATTCTCATTTAAAGAAATAAGGACAATGGTATTAATAATGAAACAAAGTGCTCCTTTTTACTCTCTGTGGTCTGCAAGGAGTTTCACATTTCACTCAGATCAGAACTCCATGTTTTACTGATGTGAAAGTGTGTGGTTTTTGCGATAGCCAAGTTCTTCTAATATTCAGCTTTCTGTTGTTTCTTACTGGCAATTTACAGTAAACGAATCCCAAATTTTCCCCTTTGTCAAAATCAGCCTATTTTCAAAACAACCAAGTCTTCTCAGTCTTGGTTGTTTTGGCACTTTTCATGAATAGCACTCGGACATAGCCAATTTAGAGGCAGTCTGCTGTGTTTAACAATCTCAATTACAAAACTGATGGCCCTAATTGTCTATATGTCCTCAAAGCTGCACTATCCAGAAGAAACAAAGAAAGTGGGGAGTCTTTGTTTAGCTCCTTTCCCCTCCATGTTCTCTCTATCTTGTGCAAGTTTTATGGAGAAATCAGGAACAATCGGCCTCAGACAGGAGAAAAATCACCACACTGGCATTCTCTAAATGATCAAACCTTCCCTTGATGAGGGTCTCAAGTTGAAAAGTTCTTTTAGTGGTGCTCAAGTATACTGTTAAGTCTGGGAAATTAAGGGTGCCAAAATTACTCTCCACTATCTACTTGAAAAGGTTTAGGTTCAAAAAGTCAAGGGAGTTTCCCAGAAACCTCAGTAAAAACTGGTCCTCAACCCAAGTTTTTTCCAATCACGAGCAGGAACTCTCTCCAAGCTGCTCTGCCGAAAGAGAACAAGATGAGTCTGCCATGATCCCCTGTGTATCAGTGGCTCATCATCAATGTCAGGTGACACACTTGGGCAAGGCTTCCCTTGCTTCAGTACTGAGAGTCCATTTACCAGTTGTGGATCCTGTTTTAATTATGCCTTGTCTGGGCCATTTCACTGCCCAAGTATTTTCATTTTTGTTTCTTGCTTTTGTATGGGTTTGGGGTCACACCCAGCAGTGCTCAGGGATTATTGCTGGCTCTGTTCACAGCGATCACTCCTGACAGAGCTCAGGGAATCATATACAGTGCTGGGGATTGAAGCCAGGTTGGAAAAGTTGCAAGATAAATGCCTTACCTGCTGTATTATCTCTCCAGCGCCGGTTAAGTACTTTCACCATCAACAGGGCACTATCATTGTCAGACATGACTCAAGCAATTTGTTTTAAGAGTCACTGGTAATGTTCTAAAATTCCAAATACTTTGCTTTTTTTTCTTCTTTTAGAAACAGGTGTTCTTTCAAGATTATTCCTACTATTTTGACTCCTACTCCCATTTTGTTTCTTGAGTGGGGGAAGCAAATCTAGACTTACAGATAGGCCTTCAAATGCTACTCTAACTGCAGCCTCTTTTCTCTGTATTACTGGGAAGAATATGCTGTGAGATGAAGATTATTCAGTCTTAGGTGTTTCACAGTCAGGAACTAATGCTGTGGATGGTGGGACAGTGTGACCTACAGGTACCAACGTTCCTAGAAAGAGAATATCTAAATTCTTTGCATATTCCTAAACTTCATCAGTCCTAAACTTGTTCTATTATGCAATGTTTGGGTTATAAAAAGAAAAAAAATCAACCATCAGAATACTCTGCTTATATCCCCTACCTGTCTAGGTAAAACCTACACTCATTCAGACACAACACTCACACCAATCGCCAACGTACAGAATGAATCCAATCTAGCACTGAAAATTATCACTTTTTTCTTTGCTTCATGGGCCATTCGAATATGTACAGTTTATCCTAATAAAGCTCAGGAGATTAAATATCAAGATTCCAAGTTTTAATAACGTCTGCTTGTGTATCATTGTTAGAGCTTATGTCATGGGACCAAATAGAGTCTGTCTCCATCACTGAGCTATAAATAAAAACTTACTGATATAAAAACTGCAGGTAGTGTTGTGAAGCACTGATCTAGATGATGAAGATACTGGAAAGACCCCTCCCTCCCCTCGCCAATACTGAATAAATAAATAAAACTGAATAAACCCTTGCACTCATGGATGCCAGTGGAGAAGGCATAAAATTCACAACAGGAAAATGAACATATAATTTTTAAAGAGTAACAGTAACAAATGTTTTCAAGAAAAATCAAAATAATAAACAAGACAGGAATTATTTACTATGGGGATAGGAATTACTTATATTATTTTTACTTCTGATCATTAATCTGGAGTTCTTGTTTTGGTTTTTTTTTTTTTTTTTTTGCTTTTTGGGTCACACCCAGCGATGCACAGGGGTGTTACTCCTGGTTCTACACTCAGGAATTACTCCTGGTGGTGCTGGGGGATCATATGGGATGATGGGGATTGAACCTGGGTTGGCCTTGTGCAAGGCAAATGTCCTACCCGCTGTTTTATCACTCCAGCCCCCAATCTGCAGTTCTTAAAAAAGCAACACAAAACAGAAAAGCATCCCTGATAGCAACCCCAAGATACCTTTATCTGTTTTGTTTTGAGACAAACTAGGGCCAAAATATTAGCAAAGTTATTTCAGTAATACTATTGTATGTTATATTCAATAATAATACACTATTAGGGTTGTGAACCACTGGTGTGCTTGGTTTTGATGGCAAACAGAACTCAGTTTGAAAACCATCTGTTTGAAATCATCTCTGTGACCTCAGGAAATATCTCAGTGTCCCCATCTATAAAATTAGATAACATTAATGTGCATCTCCCTGGATTTTTGTCAAAATGAAGTGGTATATGTAAAGTGCATTAGAGAGTGTCTAGTACAATGAAAAGATTCAAGAAGCACTGTCCATCACTATGATCTCCATCTGCAGGAAATATGTATATATAATATTAGTGGTACATATTACCTGTAGAACTGCAGCTAACTAAAAAATAAATTAAAAAAAATTCACGCACATATTGTGTAAAGTGCTATATTGTTCTGAGGCCAATTTATGATCTGACTCAGATCATAAATTAAATTTTTCTCCTTCCATGAGGAAACTCCTCTTACACTGTTCTTAAGTTAATTGAATGTGTAACTAACATTTATAAACTTTAAGGTTTCACATAAAAATCTGACAATGGTTTTCTCCACATGGCAGCAATTGATTCGAGCCAGGCAGCGGCATCCTTCTCAGAGAATCGTCCCAGTGTCCTGTATCTTGCAGCTCCCTTCCCAAACACACGCAGACTATCCAGGTTGGTCACCTTTCTTGAGCACACTTCCACTATTATGCTCCTCCCTAACAGCCACGGGAAAACAAAATGCTTCCTGTACCTAGTATTCTAAAGTTGGGAAAGGGCAGCAACCTAAAATAGGACTGTGTTTCAGGAAAAGAAACTGGAAGTGTTGCATGTGGAAGTCAAAGATACATCTATGTATGAAAGAGGCGGAGACGGTGTGTCTGTGACTCTAAAGCATAGCACAGACAGATTCCCTGCATATTCTTTTTTATAATTTATGTTGACCAGTGGGGTCCTGGGCAAAGAAATTGGAGCTTGGCAAATGTTAGCTCCTTTGATCCTACAACTCCGTGAGATACTTTCCATGATCACCATTTGCAAGGATGAGGAAATTGAACCTTGGAAAGGAGAAGGAACGGTTTTAGGTCACTTAAATAATAAATGAACAAGTTCGGTATAAAGTCGGAACCGTTTTGTTTCAAGTTGAAACTTCTTCCACCACACTATATTCCCTTCACCCAGGAAATTATTTCATGCAACTTGGCTAAAAAAGAAGAACAACCAGATGAGAAAATTCTTGGAAAGAACATACAGCACAGTAGAGATTTCTCTCTTGCCAGTGTGCTTTCTGTAATGCCACCAATGACAAAGACCAACCTAATACTTCTCTAAGTTGTCTCTCTCAGACTTTGAGAAACCTGGAAATTAAACATTGAAACCCATTTGTCTCTTCCTTCCTTAATCCCAATTAAAGTTACTTCTACTCTTACAAATCCAATTTAAAAATTGTGCACATTTCTGTCTTGATGTGTTTTGTTAACAAATATCTAAACCAATGGCTAAATAAGGAAGAGCAAGAATATGAAGGCTCATCTCAAACATTATTTAGGAACTGAAGATATAATACAGCACATTGGGTGCTTGCTTTGCATATGGACAATCCAGGTTCTACCCCTGACACCCCATATGGTCTCCAGTCCTGCCAGAAGGAATCCCTCAGTTCAGAGTCAGTTCAGAGTAACCCCAACCCCCCCCAAAAAATCAAACAACATTTAACTGATATCTCTCATGATTCACCTTATCAGAAGCAAGCCATTTTTAGAATCTATAGTCAGATGAATCTATTTCAGAATTCCATAACATATTGTATCTATGCCTTATGTGCAAACATGCCCACCTTATGGGAGTTCCCTAAGAGTAAGCAATGTTATATTCACTTTTACCTTTCCTATCCCAATTTACTCCAGTCCCACAAGCAAGTCTAACTACAAAATATGGAAAAACTCTCAG
The DNA here is from genome assembly GCF_027595985.1 of Sorex araneus. NCBI lineage: Eukaryota > Metazoa > Chordata > Mammalia > Eulipotyphla > Soricidae > Sorex > Sorex araneus. Next base: position 289,835,864 of record NC_073303.1, read on the forward strand.
GCAAAATAAAAATGATAGTAAGAATAATTAGAAAGCAAGATTGACTATTTTCAAATTTCTTTAAGAAAAATGTATGTTTATTATTAAGCTCCTGTAAAGCTATTTTTTGTGGGAATGCACATGTCAGATCTTTGATTCAAGATGCTTCTCTTGGAAACAGAGACACAGTCCAGGGTTTAAGGCATTTGCCATACACAAGGGCAATATGGACATGGTCTCCCAAGCCCCACCACGAGTGATTTCTTATCATAAAGACAGGACTAAGGCCATGTATGGCCAAAAAAAAGAACCAAAAACAAAAGAGAGAGAGAGAAATAGAGAGAAAAATAAAAAGAGATATTTTTACCATGTACTGGGAGAGGAAATGCCCAATACAATAATAATCACAGTGGAGAAGAAGAAATAAATTTAAGGCTCCTAAGAAACAGGAAAAAAAGAAGAAAATGTTCTGGCATTTGAAAGAATTATGCAAGAAAAATTTTTTTCATGAGTTTTCTATAGTCTTTAAGTGGTCAATTAAAATATATCTACCCAGATAAATATGCAATTTTTTCTAATACTTTACTGACACTTCTTTTCTGAAGTTGCTGACATTTAACTATCAAAAGAGCTGTTAAGAAAGGTCTAAGCCATAATGGGGAATTCAAAAAAAAATTTTTTTAAGGAAGCTTAAGAGAAAGTATCTTTGTAGTTCAGCAATTTTGAAAGAGCTTGACTATTCTGACAATATAACTGCAAAGAAACTTGAGTCAAAACATACACGAACAGGAAAAAATGCTCAAGATGGTTCAAGTGTACAATTATTTGCTGAATACTTGCAAAGTGCCAAGAAATGTTAATCTCCCTAAGGAAATAGAATTTTGGCTTTGCTGGGGGGTAGCAGTGGGTACTAATCTAGGTGGAGCAATTAAGAGATGACTTTATATGCAAAAAAAATGGAAGACATCCCATGCTCACTGGCAGAAGAAACATTATTAAAATGACCATATTATGTAAAGCAAGCTACAGATTAGCATAATACTTACCAAATTACCAATGGCATTTTTCAAAGGTTTAGCACACACAATTCAAAAATATGCAAATAACTGAAAAAAAGGTATTTTAAACACCCTGATGAGTCAAAGCAATTTTGAGATAAAAAAAGAAAAATGAAAGCAACATAATTAATGAGTTCAAACCATATTATAAAGCAACAGCAATTAAAACAGTATGATATTGGAATATAATCAGACTCACAAACCATGGAACAGAAGAGAGAGCCCAGAAATTAATCATACATGTATTAGATTAGAAAAATTCTCACTTTTCCCATAAACAGAGCCAGTACTGGCTGATGGCAGCTGGGCTGTAATTGCTTTGTACCTCCTGTGCCATGAAACAAGTCTGAACTGGAGTAGGAACCCGCACTCACTATTGGCCTGCCTTTCTATGTCCCTAGAGATCTTGTGGAAGTATGGCAGCACATAGGACTAAATAATGCATCATTTAGTCAGTTTTGAATATTATAGCACTACAGCATTGTTGTCCCGTTGTTCATCGATTTGCTTGAGTGGGCACCAGTAATGTCTCCATTGTGAGAGTTGTTACTGTGTTTGGCATATCAAATACACCACAGGTAGCTTGCTAGGCTCTGCTGTGCAGGCGGGATACTCTCGGTAGCTTGCCGGCTCTCCGAAAGTGATGGAGGAATTGAGCCCGGGTCGGCAGCATGCAAGGCTAACACCCTACCCGCTGTGCTATCACTCCAGTCCATTGACTATTATAGTGAAAATATTAACTTTTTTTGTAGCTACTAGATCCAATGCTTCTAAATCTCTTCACTGATAAACATGTAGGTCAAGTGGATTAAAATAACACAATAGAAAGCTTACATTCTTCTTACTGACATTCCACGTCAGAAAGTAGCAGAATTTAATGCCTAAATGTGTATACTTTCACCTCTGGTCCATATGTCTTCTGCTTTTAATGAAATAGAGAACAGAATTCTCAAGTATAGACTGAATCAAATCCTATGTGAAAATTATTGTCAGAGGCAGGAATAAGATACAACTGTGATTATTTAATTTTGTTTTGTTCTTGTGGTGCCAAGCCACATTTATAAAGTTCCTGTTTATGTAATTTGTTAGCCCCTGAATCTTATAACCTGTTCCCAAATTTCTTCAAAGCTGCTTAAAGTTATATATACTTTTCAATTTTTAATGAATTGACCATTAGTACACAACATTTTGGAAATCCACTATCATCATACTCCCAAAAAGACCCTTCTAATCATTCCACCCAATCACCCTTCCCCTTTTGCTCCAATAATTGCCATAAATTAACCAAACTGAGTAGTTATTTTGGTGTGGTTTCTTTTGTCAGTTTTTTGCGTTAGTTAATATTAAGCATGATTGAAACCATCCAATAATTGTCTTTCATTGCATTATTTCAATTTTCATAATAACTGCAAGTTCCATTCCATGCATTCAACCCCAAAAGCATAATTTTATCTTTTTAATTGTAAAATAGTATTCCAGTGAATATATTACTATCTGTATACAAAAATGACTGGATAAAAAAAAATCTTTCATATCCAGTTTCTTTATGTTTCTATAATACCCAGTAATTTGTTGATGGGTATTTAGGTAGATTACATGATTTGTTATTGTTAATAATGCTGCTATGACCATAAAGTCACCAATGTCATTCTGAGTTAGAGTTTTTGTATGCTTTGGACATATGCCTAGAAGTGGTAGTGCTGGATCATGTGGAACTTTTATTTTTTAAAAAAAAATTGCTGCACCATTTTTCATAGGTACTGTTCCAATTCATATTCCCAACAGTATACTAGAATTCCTTTTTTTCTACATCCTTGCCAAAATTTTTTTCCAATTTTTTTGACATTTGCCAGTCTCACTAATAGAAGGGGATGTGAGATTTATTGTATTTTTACTTTCTGTTTCCCTTATAATAAGTGATATTGAGCATCTCTTTGGGTATGTATGGGCCATCTATATTATTCTTTTAAGAAATGTCCATTGAGGTCTTCTACCCACCTGTGGACTAAGCTACTTAGGTCAGATATATTATGTGCAAGTATCTTCTCCCAACTACTTGGTAGTTTTGCATTTGTTATAGTTTCTCCTGCTACTTGAAAGTTTTGTTGTGCAATGTAGTACATGATTTATTCTTATTTTTGCTTTCCTTGCCATTGTCCTGATGGCAATGGGGGCCCAGAGTGTATCAACTACTTTTTTTTTTTTTACTTATTTAATGGTTTTCTGGCAGAGAGTCTCTTGCCCGCATGCCTGGCTGTCTTCCCTGGGGGGCCATCTGAGGGGTGGGCTCCAGCTTTCCTCCATGCACTGAGCAGAGCTGCCGGTGGCCGAAGACAACCGGAACCTAGCCACAGCCATGCACAAGGCCCCTCTCTACAGGATCAGACAAGCCTCACGCATGAAGATACTGGCAGAGGAACCCAGGAGTGTGTAATCCCATCAAAGGCCAACATCCAGAGACTTAAAAGCAAGCTCCCAGACATCTTATAACCTACTTCTCCCTCTGGGAGAAAATGGCAAGCTACTGAGAGTTTCCTGCCCATATGGGAGAGCCTCGAAAGCTTCCCATGGTGTATCCATATGCCAAAGCCAGTCACAAGCTGGAACTCATTCTCCTGACCCTGAAAGAGCCTCCAGTGCGGCATCATTGGGAAGGCCGAGTAGAGAGAGGCTTCTAAAATCTCAAGGATAGGATGAATGGAGAGGTTACTGAGACCGCTCAAGTAATTCGACCTTTAACGGGATTTCGTGATTCATGATTCGTGTGATGATTTTCTATCTAAAATACAAATTATTTCACTCATTTTGAGTTAACTTTTTATTGTGATTTTGCTTGGGGGGGACACACCAGGCAGTGCTCAGTACTTACTTCCAGTCCTCATTAAGGTATTGCTCCTGTTGGAGCTCAAAGGATCATGTGTGATGTCATAGATTGAGCCCCAGTCATCTGTGTGCCAGGCAACACTGCCGATTTCTCCAGCCCAATTTTAGTTATTTTTTATGTATGGCTGTTAAATAGTAATCTGGATTCATTTTGAGCAATTTTTTCATATTCGGCTATCCATTTTCCCCAGCACCATTGAAGAAGCTTTTCTATTTCCCCAACATCACTGAAGCTTTTCTTTCTCTACTGCAAGTCTGCAAGGACTTGGATCCTTTGTCATAGATGAAATGACAAAGACAACAAGTTGCAACAGACATCATATGGCTAAAAGCTAAAATGTTTCTCATCTGTCCCTTTCAAAGGAAATGCTTACTTGTCCCTATTCTTGAACAGCTTTCCAGAGAGAAGAGTACCAAGTAGAGAAGAGTCATTTAATTAGGGTATAAAACAAAGATGTAAAGTGAGAATTAAGATGGAGGCCCTATGGAATAGCCTCTTGGACCCCATCTTTATCTTCATTTCAATTATACTGAAACCAGCTTCTATGAAGAAGAGTTTAAGATTACATTTGGGCACAGTAAAAAGGGAGAGGACATGTCTTCAAACCGACAAAAAACTTAAGGACTAAACAGATCTGCTATGCTGTCAAAAGCTTAATATTTCAGGCTCCCTTGTGATCAGCACAAGTGGCCTGGAAAAATACATTACAATAGTTTCCTTTTCTGGGATTTTAGGGCTTACAAAATTTTGGGGAGGGTGATTATTGTATTTCCCTAGTTTTATTGTCTTAATAAGATGTATCTTGGGTGGGGGACTTCAAGGTCCTTTGAATCAAAGTAACTAATTAGGCCCAGCATTAGCCAAATACAAACAACAGCTGGAATGGAAGAAAACCCCACTCTGTGTAACAGCTAAATCAAGTTTTATAGATTCAACCTTATATTCATAGCCAGAGAATCATCTCCTTTATCATCTTCATATGAAAACCCACTCATCTTTCAAGAAAGAACTGAAAACCGTGTATTTGCAAGATCTTCTTCAGAGGCTGAGTGACTATAAAATTTAAAGTGGAGAGCTGATAAATTGCGACAGTTTTATAAGCCTGCTGGGTGGTGTCAGTCTAGTTTACTGCAAAGAGTAACCATTTTATAGTCAAACAAGTGCAGATTCCATGCCAATATGGGCAAATCATTTAACCCCGGAGTCTCTGCTGTTTATTTACTAAATGGGAATAATATGAATTACATCATAAAGATATTATGAGCATTAAATAAAATAGGTAAGTGAACAATAGCTTTCTTGAAATCAGGGCCTGTGAGCTAGCTCAATGATCTGGAGAAAGTACCTTGCAAGCAAGACATCCGGTTTTATCTTGGCACCCAGAAAACTGCCAGGATTTGCCCCTGAACGCTGCCAGAAGCTGCCCTTGCACAGAGTAAGGTGTGGCCCTTGAAAAACAGGGTAGTATAAATAAACAAAAGAAGGCTTTCATCAAGAGTCAGTTCCTTTCTTCTATCTGGTTCAATAACGTGTAAAACACAGGACCACACACCTCAAAAATGACATCACTGTATCTAGTAACATTATTATATACATATATAAATAAATTAATTTGGAGAGAGGGAAACTGTACACTTTGACAAGAACACAAAAGAAAAATAAAAACACCTCAATTATTGTCTATCCCAAAGGTACCATTCAGAAGTTCTAGAATCGCTTTTGTTTATTCTATTTTCTGATGACTGAGTTCTAGCAAAATATAAACTGAAATAGCATTCCCCAAACGGCATTCTGTGATTGTTGCCGTTGCTATTATTTTGGTACTTGGAATCCAGGACCTTCACCTCGCAGTGAATGTGCTTCGGGGTCTCCCAATGCTGGGAATCACTCTGTTTCCTTGTTGCCTGGCACCCAATTTGCATTAAACTAAGAGCATAAGAGCTGGGGTAAATGAGGTCTCATCTGAATATGACTTCTGATTTCATACTAAAATACAAATGGCCAAATTCTAGTCAGGATTATTTTTTGGTTCTTGTGCCCTTGGTATCTGATTCCCCACTGTAAAATACAATGAAGAGATTTATATGTTCCTATCTATTAGAGACCAAAAACGCTCTCTATTCACTTTACAGAGAGATATGGATGGGTGGAGAGATGGATATGGATGACAGAGGAAGATAGAGGAAGATAAATGAGAGAGGTAGGTAAGGATAGGCAGAGTATAGATGATTAGATGAGATAGGATAGAAAGACAAAAGGATAGATGGAGGAGGGTATGGACAAACAGCAGGGATGGAGCTCAGGCAAGAAGAAATGCCAAGAAACAGAAATGAATAAAGAAAATGAAAGAAATTCATGACAAAAGCTCAATCTCTGAAATGAAATACTAGCACAATCCCTTTATCTGATAAACAGTTTCCTAAATTGAAACATTTTTTTTTAATATCCAAAGATCTCTTTCATCATTTCTCATCACACACATAAAAATACTAACTCTAATATTGGGTATATTCAGAGAAATATAAATAAATAAAAATAAGACAACTCTTCCTTTACAACGATATGAGTAGTATGAAAATATATTAAAATAGCAGTTATCTCGGTATGATGTACTATTTTACTGAAGCATTGTTGTCCCAGTGTTCATCAACTTGCTTGAGCGGGCACCAGTAACATCTCGATTGTGAGACTTGTTTTTACTGTATTCGGCATATCGAATACGCCACAGGGAGCTTGCCAGGCTCTCTGAGAGGGACAGGAATCAAAACCAGGTCGGCCGTGTGCAAGGCAAACACCCTACCCGCTAATTATATTAAATGTTGAATGTCTATTTTAAGTTTATCCTTTATACATTTGTGCTTCTTAACATCCTAAAAACACTGTATACAAATGTTCAATTATTTTTATTTAATTAATTGTAGTTGAGGCAATGTGATTAAAACACTGCCAATATTTATGCTTCTGATATGAAAAGTTCTTGCATTTCCACTCTCACCAAAGTGCCAAAGCCCTCCAGAGTTATACTGTGCTTGTTTTAAAATATTACCATTTCTTTAGCCTCCAATGCAGCATTGTTGGGAAGGCCGAGTAGAGAGAGGCTTCTAAAATCTCAGGGATAGGAGGAATGGAGAGGTTACTGAGACCACTCGAGAAATTCGACGATCAACGGGATTTCATGATTCGTGATTCTTTATGATAGTAGCAATATGATTATTTTATACCCACAGTGCTGCTATACCAGGTCCACCATCAGTGAGCCAAGATCTTCAGCATTGTGGCAAGGCCCTCCCACCTCCTGAGCACAACTTTTGGTCACAGTGCTACTGACCACATCTCAGGAGTGTTTCCAGAGGAGATCATCTACTCCCTTGCCTTCCTTCTTTATACCCCACATATATGTAAAATAATGTTGTTGGTATATTTTTTAGAAAAATGTCCAATTTCTGTGCTATAGAACTAAGGAGAAAGGGTTCATTACTTGGTTCTTCTGCCCCTTGGGCGAGTATTTTCATACACAAATTAACTCTTATGATCCATTCAACAATAGAGATGGCCCAAAGATCCCCACTGGCAGTTCAGCAGTCACATTCCTAACACTGGACAGAACAAACCTAGCAGGTTACCTAGAACTCTACTGCCTTCTTCACAATATTTATTTATCAAAGGAAAAAAGAAGAGCTGTTTTCATCTGTTTATTTGTTGACAAAGGAGCTCCAAAACTGAAATGGCCTTCCTCTTATCTCCAACAACTAATCATCATCATCATCATCATCATCATCATCATCCCGTTGATCATTGAATTTCTCAAGCGGTCTCATTAACGTCTCCATTCTTCCTAGCCCTGAGATTTTAGAAGCCTCTCTCTAACTGTTCTACAACTAATATCCAACTTAAAAAAATAATAGGGTCAAGATGTGGGTTCAAAAAAATAAAATAAAATAAAAATAAAAATAAATTTTAAAAAAAGATGTGGGTTCAACTGTCAGAATTCCAAACAACAATAATATTAATAATAATAATACCACTAATGATAACAACACATATAAGCCCACCTGGGGCCCTGAACCCCCTGATCACACAGTGGAAGGGAAATAAATTTTCAAGAAAGCCAAAGTTCCCCACTGTTGCTATTTTTATAAACATATACAGCTAATTTTCTGAAAAGGACTATTCCAATTATTAAGGGGATGCCCACACAGATTTTTTTTAAAGACACAGCCTGACCTAGATTAGGAAATCAGAGACAAAGATTCGAAAGCTGCTCAAGACAGGAGAACTCTGATCGAGGATGAGAGTCAACATCACTGAAGCACCCGGGCTCACAGCTAGCTGGTCCAGGAATGAGTCACCAGTGTTGCTGTGACGCCTTCTTGCCTCACTCTTAGAGAGGTTTTTCCACGAGAAGTTACTGATGACGTACACTCTGTAAAGTGGTCAGACAGAGGCTGAAGTTTTTAAATAGTTGAGAATGAAAAGTCATAACACTAATTCTACATAACTCCCACCGCCCAAAAAAAACATAAATCAGAAAAACAGAGAGAGTTGAAGGAAGATGCCTGCACTTCATTTTTGCCAGTGAGTGATTCACTAAAACCTGCCCTGAATTTCTGGTTAAAAAGATAAGTGATTTTGACAAAACCTGGTGCATTATAAAAGATATGAGACAGATTTGTTATTTAAGGATATGTGCAGGAAAACACCTGTGGAATAAAAAGTTAGCTCTTTGTGGAAACAACAGCATAAGACAGGAGTCGAACTGATACTACAGGGGTAAAGTGTTGCATCCTGGTTTTATTCCCAGTACCACATGTGGCCCCCAAATACCACCAAAATTAGAACTTTAGCACAGTGATATGGCCCCCAAATCAAAATATTTTATCTGTAGAAAGAGTTAGAGTAAGACAAACTCAGGATTGTCTCACCTTTAATGGAGATGAGCTTAAAACTCTTCCCTGGGGACTGGAGCGACACTACAGCAAGGAGGGGGCTTGCTTTGCATGTGGTCACCGGATTGAATCCTGGGCATCGCATATGTTTTAATCACTAAGCACTGCTAGAAGTAATTCTTTTGGGGGACATGGGCTTTTTGAGTCACACCCAATGATGCTCGGGCATAACTCCTAGCTCTTCACTCAGGAATACCTCCTGGAGGTGCTCAGGAAACCATGTGGGATGCCAAGGATAGAACCCAAGCTGGGTGCCTTCAAGGAAATCACCCTATCCGCTGTTCTGTAGCTCCGGAAGTACTAGGAGTAATTCTCAAGTGCAGAGCCAGGAGTAACTCCTGATCATCATCAGGTGTGTCCCCTGTACCTGCCAAATAAAACCTCTCCCTGAGCCTACCTGTGGGAATTTCTACAACAAAATCCTTATCACACACATGCAAGAATAAGAATATTGCTGGACAGAATACGCATTACACATGGAAGATTCAATCCCCAAGCCCCTCTTGGAGTAATTTTTGAGTGCAGAGTCAGGAGTAAGCCATGAGCAAGTGTGTTCCCTGCCTCCTCCTTCCCCTCCAAAGAAACAACTCTCCCCCCCAAGTCCATCCCTGACCCATGGAAATTTCTGCAACAAAAACCTTTTCACATACATGGAAGAAGAAGAGTATTGCTGGAAAGAATAAATACTTGTTACAGGGCACACAAAAAGCAAATGGCCATTGTTACTTGAATCATTACCCAACCTCTGCTCCAGCCAGGACCGCACCCTAGTTGAGAAATTTTCGCTCATTTCATGCTCTGACTATGTCTTTCTCCTGGCACAGAGGGATTCAATATCTTTCAAAAAGCTTTTACCGTAATCACTTTCACTAGCACCATAAACAAACTTGAAACTGTAGATTGTAAGCAATGCTGTACATCAAAAATACCCAAAACAGTTGTCAAGGTGCATAGGGCCAGTCTCACACTCCTAGACCGAGTTGCAGGCTGACAATGTGAATGCTGACGGACCGCCCCTAAGCACAGCAGATACTCAACTCACCTGCAGATTACTGCTGCCAGGAGCAGCCGTGGTGGCTAGGGGTACCAGGAGCACCAAGGCGATGCTAGCAATGGAGTACTAGGCTAGTGTCCTTCAGAGCACTGAGTGGCAAGGCATAACCTGTGTTCAAGATGGGTGGAGAGAAAATAGGAAAAACAAAAGTGACCAGCTGACTAAGTGGTGTCAAAAGACACCCAAAAAATGCCTCCCCCAAAGAAAAGTGGTGTAATCTCTCAAAAAAAAAAAAAAAAAGGGAAAGAATCCTTAGGAGACCCAAAGTGAAATACAGAGAAAAAGTTGGGCAGGATTTGTTTTTTCGAGGTGGGTTTGAAGCAGGAACTCATCTTACGATGGCTGATTAACCAATCCACATAATATGGTCCATTTATTACCTTGAAAAAGGATGATAGTAAGTGAATGCTGGTGAGTCTATCAACTGGCTATTGTTTTAAATATGAATAAAACAGGAATTGACTCTAGAGAACCTCTGAATTGAATTTCGGTGATTAGACCCCAAGCAGAAGAAGTATAATTGATCACAGTGACAATTATCTGACAAATTTCTTCAGCCAAAACAAAGCAGAGAGTTTGGGAATAAAATTATTCTATTCCTTTACAATCAAAACTGAGTCCACAGGCTGGAGTGATAGCACAGCAGGTAGGGCATTTGCTTGCATGCGGCCAACCTGGGTTCGATTCCCAGAATCCCATATGGTCTCCTGAGCACCGCCAGGAGTAATTCCTGAGTGCAGAGCCAGGAGTAAACCCTGTGCATAGCTAGGTGTGACCCAAAAAGAAAAAAAAACTTAGTCCAATTCAGTTCCTTCACAAATCCCTATAAACAAATTCTATTGTTTCATTCCAATATTAAACCCTTGGTATAAAACAAAAATTAAACTGTTCAGTAAAGCCTAGTTTTAGTCTCCTTGGATAAGGATTTTTATATTTGCCTCTTTCTTCATTTGTGAAACAAGAATAACAGACTTTTCTCAGCAGTATATAAAAAGAAATAATGCCCTCAGTGGTTGCTAAATAATGAAATACCTATCTCAAATTACTAAACAATTGATTTATATTTTTGAACCTACTATACATTCCTTTGTTTTGATAAGCAAGTTTACAGTTTCTGATTTGTATCATCAATCTATGTTCATTTCTATGTTGAAATAATTCCTTTTACTTTATTCAAAATTCCAAAAGTGGAATGTTTCTGTTCAGCTGAATCTCTCAAGTCTTGAGTCATTATGGAATGCTAAGTCCTCTTTATAGCTAGGATTTCTGTGGCCTATGGTATTCTCTTAGAAGTCTGGGAGGAAAGCTGAAAGTGTGGTGTCCAAGTATGATAGGAGTTGACATCAATTTTACTGTGATGGGGAGGATGGTTCTCTCTGGAATGGGGGCTAAATCTTTCCCCATGGACCTTGACAGCATTACACAAGACCTGTTTACTGCAGCCTGAGTTATCTTAGTGTGTCCTTCAACTGGGGCTTCCTAAGGTGATTAACCGACCCGAATTACATCATTTGCTTGGAAAATCTTGCTGCACTTCCACAATCTGGCCCTGCCCTACCTTCCAGTTCCCTACGTTTTTCGATTAGAGGAACTATATTGGGACTTTAATGAGAGTTGGGGATAAGAGCCTGGTGATAGAAGCACATCTCCGTTCTAACTTTCACGTTGGTCTTCCTCCAGACCCTGTTCAAAGAGGAATAAAGGGTGAGTTCCCTAACTGCTAAGGTTAGAGAAAGAACTGGGCATTTTGCACCTCATCTCTTCCTCCCAGTCCTTGGGATTTCCTGGCTGCTGAAGGCATCTTCCCTGTCCTCTAAATAAGGCATTATCCCTGCATCCTCAGCAGAAAGTTGTCACAGACAGAAATGATCTGAGTGGAAGGTGGCAATTTTGAGTCCGGGCTGCTGTGGCAGACAACCCTCTGTGCTAACAGTCCCAAAGTTAGTTCAACTGGCTCATCTTTATCTGCGTTTGCTGGAGCGATAGCAAAGCAATAGGGCATTTGCCTTGCACGCAGCCCACCTGGGTTCGATTCCTCCGCCCCCCTTGGAGAGCCTGGCAAGCTACCGAGAGTATCTCACCCGCAGAGCAGAGCCTGGCAAGCTACCCGTAGCATATTCAATATGCTAAAAACAGTATCAACAAGTCTCACAATGGAGACAGACATTACTGGTGACCGCTCGAGCAAATCGATGAGCAATGGGATGACAGTGACAGTGACAGTGTCTGAGTCTGACATTACTTTCCACAGGGTTTGAAATGGCTATAAAAGAATGGGAGGCAGGCTGGAGAGATCGCTCAATATCTAGAAGGTTGTATGTCAGAAGCCTAGATTTTCTCCCCAGCACCACACAGTCCTCTAAGAATAACCAGGAGTGGCCACTGGGCACTGAGTCAGGAGCCAACCTCCAAGACTGAGCCTTTGGCACCACTGAATGTGGCCAAAAACAAACAAAAGAAAACACTGGAAGGAACAACAGCCAATGGACCTAGGACTAAATCTGGGGAGCTGGGGGTTGGGGGCTGGGAGGGCAGGCAAAGCAGACTTAAGATCAGTCTCAGTGACTCTACCTACTCACACTTCAGCGTAGTCCGTTGTAGCCACACTGAATACATCCTGCTATGTATCTGACTACAATGGGGCCACTATTTATTCACACCCTTTGTTGTTCCTCAAACTAATTCCCAAGCCCTTACCTCATCTGAGTCAGACGCGTAGGCCACGATTGCTCAGTCTTGTGAGATGGATCCAACTAACCTCAGCCTCTCTCCGTAAATCCTCACGGCTTATTACCTCTTCCCAGTTTTTGCTCTTTACCATCATTCTGAATTATGCAGGCATTTTAAAATCTAAGTCAAGCTTCTAGAAGCATTGAGGTTGCTTTGTCATCAGGAAAACGAGTCCCTTTCATTCTATTCCCTCTTCCTAAGCCTTCTTTAGCAACACAAGTTAACTAAGACTTATACAGACCTTATTGTGCCCTAAGGCATAAAACTCAGAGCCTTAATTTTTTTTTATCCTGTTTAATTTTACCTTGGAAGTGGATTCTGTTATCATTCTCTATCAAGAGCAAGCTCTATGTTCAAAATAGCTCCTCAAGACTTGGAGCAATAACAGTGGATACAGTGCTTGCCTTGTATGGACTGGAGCAATAGCACAGCAGGTAGGGCGTTTGCCTTGTACGTGGCCCACCAGGGTTCGATTCTTCCATCCCTCTCGGAGAGCCTGGCAAGCTATAGAGAGTATCCTGCCCGCACAGCAGAGTCTGGCAAGCTCCCATGGAGTATTCGATATGCCCAAAACAGTAACAACAAGTTTCACAATGGGGACGTTACTGGTGCCCACTCAAGCAAATTGATGAACACTGGGACAACAGTGCTATAGTGCTACAGTGCTTGCCTTGCATACAGCCAACCCAGGTTTGATCTCTAGCACTCCATAAAGACCACAAGCTCCACCAGGAATGACCCCGAAGCACAGAACCAGGAGTAAGGCCTGAGCAATGCTGGGCGTGGCCCAAAATAGCCCAAAAACAAAAAAAAAATGGGTTCTCATTGCAAGCACATCTTGGTGTCTCTGGACTAAATTTGAGGAGAGGCAGAACAGCAGATGGGGATGAGAAGTGAGATTCAGGGGTACTAAGATCCGTTCAGAACTAAGACTTGTACTTTCACTGCTTTGGCCTTCACCTATACTGTCCAGGTTTTAAAGATAATACACTTATAACATACGCCACATGTTACATATGTACATATTGTAAAAATTTATCATACACTGTTACATATTTACAGTATATTTCATATACTTCTTTATTTAAAAAAAAGAAGTAGAAAAGGAAAACTTCAGGGCACTGGGATAATACAGTGGGTAGAGATAACACAGCGGACTTGGGTTCAATCTCAGGCATCCCACGGGGTTCCCCAAGTCCCATCAGGAGTGATCCCGGAGCACAGAGCCAGGACTAAGCCCTGAGGACCACCAATTTGGACCGAAAAAGCAAAATAGTACATATGACCACTGTTCCATTATTCAGTATGAATAAGCCTCCCCATCCCCAGTTCTTGCTCAGAGCACAGAAGTCTGGAAAATTGTGGTTTTTGTCACTGGTGAATAACAAGCCCCGAGGATTGCTAGAATTACAAGGCCCAGACCAGTTCCACTCAAATATAGCTGGAAGCTTTCTAGTAACTCTAACCGTGCATGGGGAATGAGCTGCTCAGAGAAGTGAGTCACTTACTGGAATCCGTGCTGCCTGCATTACTCAGCTGATATTAATACACCCACTTGTTCATTAAAGTTTAATTGGAGTTCATATGAATTAGTTTCACCGGATACTTAATCAAAGAGAAGTGTTTGTATATGAACCATTAACATACAAAGCTAGAAAGCACAGCTTTCCTGAAGCCTCACACATGCACAAGCTGCTCCCTTCACCCTGTGGACACAGTAAGTCAGAGAGGGTGGGCCAGTGGTCTTGGGAAACAGGAGGGGGAAAGCTGTCCAGACAAACACAAAACAAAAGTGAATGAAAACTCGCTTTGTAAAGCAGCAGCCAAAGGACCTTCATTCATCTGCCTGAACCGGGAATCAGCCAGGACTCCTGTGCCAACAGCTAGACAGGAGCATGTGCCCTCCAACTCCAAGCTGGGGGTCCTCATCAAAGCTGTGGGCTCCATTTTACTCTAGGCACCTATCCTCCACTCACACATCTTTATTTTCATGGGTGGAGAGGACATCACCCATCATTCAAGGCAATGCCACATTTCCCAATAAACTAGAAAGACAATCTCAAAAACCCATTTATACAACCAAGGCTGTTCAAGACCCTGCTTTTTTTTTTTATTATTGGATATCTCACTAATCAACATACATGAAGTATGCATTTTTTTTAATTCCTGAAAACATTGTGCATGACACGATGATCAAGTGTGGCATAGATTTCAAATGTGGTGGACCAGGAGATAATCAAGTTTGTTTGTTTGGTTGGTTGTTTGTTTCTGAGGTGTCAATCATCATTGACTTGTCAATCCAAAGAAAATCAAGGTGAGTTGCACTTGGTCAACCCTGAGAAACTGTAGATTGAAGACTGAAGGCCATCACACTAATTTTTTAATAGCTTCATTGAGACATGATTTATACACCATACAAATTTCCATTTTAGAGTCTACAATTCAGTAAATTCACAAAGCTGTGCCACTATTGCCACAATCTAATTTAAGAACATTTCTTCACCCCCCCCCAAAGAAACCCATGCCCATTAGCAGTCACTCCCTCTCCCCCACCCCACCCCTGCCAGCAACCACTAATCCACTCTCTGTCTCTACAGACTCTATGGATTTCCCAATGTGAACTTTTCATATAAATGGAATCATACATTATGTGGTCTCTGTGACTGGCTTCTTTCACTTGTCATATTGTTCTCAAGAGTCATTCAAGTTGTAGCGCACATCAATATTTTTACTCCTTTTCATTGCTGCATCTGCTACATTTTGCTTATCCACAGAGAAAGCTACTTTTAAGAAACAACATAGATCCTTGTGATCTATCACAGAAGTCAGTTGAACATAGCTTTTTTGCTTTCACCACTCAGTGATGCATTTATGGTTATCCTTTAACAATATGAGGAAAGTGAGGCTGTGTTAGGAGCTTCTCAAAATGTAGGACCTGGCATAACCTTGGAGCCTAAGTCAGTCTAACTATACAACCCATCTGTGCACCATTTGACAGCTGACAACACTCTCTCATAGTTCTGACATCACTAGTCCCTGGGTCCCTGAGAAAGGAACTTGGTGACTCCATCTCTGATTTCCTAAGGTGCCAAGCAAGCTTGGAACAGTAAAAGGAGAAACATTCTCCCAAAACAAAGTACAGTAAAAATAAACAAAGCACTTAAGATGTGACACAGCTACATAGTGAAAATAAAGGGGGCCGGGGGGGGGGGACACCTACTATGTGCCAGATACCAGCACGGTGATTAATAAAATATGATGCATGCCCTGCAAGAGTTGAAAATTGAGTGTGAGCCCAAACCAACACAAACTGAAAAAAGAAAAAAATCAATGCCTAATTAAACAGAATTAAGTGTGTGAGAGAAACTCAGAGGAAGGAATTTTCAGCTTGTTACATCTCACTTGCCATACTAGTGATTTCATGCCGACCCTTGTTTGTAGAGCAGGAGCTAATTATTACATGGCAAGAGAGATGGTACAAAGCTTTCATGGACATAGAGAATTCATAGTTATGTGAGTCCTGAAACAGTACAATCTGATCTGTATCCTGGGCCTAAAGCAGAGCCAATTTGGCATCCAGAACAGTCTCACTGCCAGATGATGTGGACCTAAAAGCAAACCATCAAAGATGGAAAGTGGAGGGGGGTCATCTGTCCAAACGGAAATACTGTCTCCCTCTGAGGCAGGCTTTTTTAAGACATGTCAGGAGGCTGGAAATTCACTCCTCAGTAACCACCTCAAAAGCAATGGTGAGTGTAAATGAAAAACAAACAAACAAAAGTAAGATATTCCCCAATACATTTATTTCAACAGATACTCCAGTACAGGGCGTGTATAACTTTTCCACTCACAACCCCTTTCCATCCAAGAAAGTTCTACACAATCCTGCACATATAGCTATACAAAACAGATGAATACAAATGAAAGATTTACCAATAATAAATCAGAGGGAAATTAATTTTTAATGCCTTATCTTCAAATATCAGTCCCATGTGAGGTTGCAACCCTCGGCAGATAGGCTCTAGGCTAGAGAGATATTACAGGGGCTCAGGTGCTTGCCTTGTATGTGGCTCACCCTGCTTCGACCCAGCACCACGCACGGTGGCCTGAGGACCACCAGCTGTGACTCCCTAAGCACAAAGCCATGTATATACGCGGAACACTTTGTAATGGGGCCCAAGCACCCCTCCCTATTATAAACTAAGCTGATCTGTAGAATAGTATGCAGCACCAAACATATTTGGAACCATAATGTCTAAGTGACTCGATTTTGTAGAAGAGAATTCAATCCTTTCTACCGCCAGTGAGCACAGTGCCGACTACGAATCATTAAGAAGCTCAAGAGCATCTTCCATTAGACTCTTCGGTCTTCTGAGGACACAACCCCGTTGCCTAATCAAGGCACCTTGAATTATGTACTAGAAGATTAATTCATGCTTCTCTACCTTTTTTTTTTTTTAGAGTGTGGGGAATTATGCAGAGAATCTCTTGCCCTCACGCCTGGCTGTTTTCCTAGGGGGCCCTCGGAGGGGGTGGGCCTCAGCTTCCCTCTCTGCTCCGAGCAGAGCTCCCATGGTTGAAGACCTCTAAAGCCTAGTCACAGTCATGCTCAAGGCCCCTCTCCGCATGTTTGGACGAGCCTCATGCATGAAGGTACCGGCTGAGGAACCCAGGTGTGTAGGACCCGGGCTGAGATCTCCAAGCCTGCTTGGATTGGGACTGGACCTCTTCCGCCAAGATTTCCCATTTTCCAGTAGCTAGGCGGTCACACCCAGGGACTGCCCCCAGCACCGAGTAATCCCACCAAACGCCAACATCCAGAGACTTAAAAACAAGCTGCCGGAAGCATGACATCCTATAGTCTAGTTCTCCTTCTGAGAGAACCAGGCAAGCTACTAAGAGTTTCCTGCCCACATGGGAGAGCCTCGAAAACTCCCCATGGTGTATTTATATGCCAAAAACCAGTAATAATGCTGGGTCTCATTCCCCTCGCCCTGAAAGAGCCTCCAAAGCGGCATCGTTGGGAAGGACGAGTAGAGAGAGGCTTCTAAAATCTCAGGTCTAGGACAAATGGAGTCATTACTGAGACCGCTAGAGAAATTAGACAATCAATGGGATGATGATGATGATGATGATGATGATGATGATGATGATGATGATGATGATGATGATGATAATGGAGAATTATGTCTCCTCAGCTCCAACCCATGGAATAGATTAGGTTTGCATGCAAACCAAAAAACATTGATATGCTTCATGAGAATACCTTTCATGTAAAATTTCTACTAGGATGTAACCCTCTGGATTAGACTCCTCTGGTCTGTATGACAGCAAGTCTGCCTTTTTAATTCCTACAGCAAGATTGCCCATCCTCCTTCCGACTTAAAGCAAATTTTGATAAGTGCTAGCATCCTCTCGTTCATTAAAGCAAGTTTCAGGGAATATTTTCAATTTGGGTTTTTTGGAAGGTGGGGTTGTTTTGTTTTGTTTGGGGACCACACCCAGAAGTGCTAAGGGCTACTGGACTCTGTGGACAGGGATCATTCCTGTGGTGCTAGGGAGCCATATACAGTGCTGGGGACCAAACCTGAGTTACCCTCCTCCTCTGGATTATCTATCCAGCTCCATGTCTTAAACTGCAGGTTTTGTAAAGCACACACTGATGCAGCTGACCCAAGTTCAATCCCTAGCACCACATACGCTTCCCAGAGTACCTCCAGGAGTAAGCACAGAGTCAGAAGAAAACCAAAAAAAACAAATGAACAAATAAAGAGAAAGGAAGGAAATCACATGCTGGTTTAGCAGATTTCTAGAAACTGTCACTGGTACTTAGGAATACAGCAGTTAGTATCAAATTATAATTAACCTTTTTAACCAAATGAAAGAAATAAAATAAAGGCAAACATTTATTTAGACCTTCCACAACTCTGTATAATCTGGGTAGCACTTGGTAAGAATGACTGCCTTGCCAAATCAGGACACTGAAGCTGAAAGCATCATGAGTTAAAAGTTCTGAGTTTGCATCCATCACTGCTTCAAGAAATTCACTTCCTTTCTTCATCAAACATATCTCTAAAATTAAGGTAATAAACTCTAACTTGCCTACCTCAGAGATGGCACCCAGAAAAAAGTATATATCCAAGAGCTCTGAAAGCCACAAAGCATTATACACAATGTAAGGCATTATCTTAATGCCCTTTGCTATAAAGATATTTTTAAATGACATGAGCAAACACTTTTGTCTTTGCTTCTACTGTGACTATGCCAGAGAGAAACTCCAAATCAACAATACCAAAAAATGACTCTGTGTGTTCCTCTCTCTCTCTCTCTCTCTCTCTCTCTCTCTCTCTCTCTGTCTCTCTCTCTCTCACACACACACACACACACACACACACACACACACACACACACACACACACCCCACATGCACACACTTATCTTTACACATAAATTGTAAAGATAACTTATTTGGGACAATAATCCCCCAAAGCACACAATTCTAAAGAATCTTTCCATATTAGAGTCATCCTCAACAAGCAGCACAACTTTAAAATTAAGTACTTTTCCATGTATTCTTGTTTTTGAAGGTGGGCGAAATATATGTTAACGTATATCACCTTTCAAAAAGTGAGATGCAAAAATTCCCACCCACCTCCTTCTGGTATGTGGGAAGAGGTGGCCCCAGCATATCAATGCCTTGGAGTCTGGAAGAAAAGAGACAACTCTGAGAACAGAAGCCAGGCATGTGCAGACAGTTAGCACCAGAAAAATACCACCCTACAAACCATCTTTGACCAGTGAACTGATCCTCAGTAGCCACCTGGCATCTTTCTGAAAAGCAGCTTATCAAGGATATAGATGCATTTCATTCCCTGCCACAGGCAAACACTGTCATCTGAAGTTTACTTTCTCAACTACCATCTGTTGATAAGCAAAGGTCAAGGACAGAGAAGTCAACAATATTCCCAAGGTCATAAGTGACTAGACAAATGCAACTATGCTGTGACAGGCTACACCGGTTTGCTGTCGCTGAGAGAATAGTCCAGAATCCTAAAACACTCCTACAGGGTTCACTTTATATCCAGCCTGCCTACAGCTCTATACAATGAAAGAATACTTAGAACAAACTCTTATGTAGGGCTCACAATGTCAGGGCCTGTTCTATAAAAAAGTTGAGGCACAAGGAAATCAAATTATTGGTCCAAGATCACACAATACTATGTGCTGTATGAGACTTAAATTGAGACAATCTGCCTTTCCTGGCTGTTTCTACCCAATGCAGAGAGCTACCAATTTGTGAAAAATTCCTTACACTGACTGAATGAATATATCCACGGAGAACCAAGCACCTTTGGAGACACTTACATACAATTTCTCGGTTGCTCTCAAATTATACTGAGAGAAAGATCTTAGTCAAAGAAAGAAAAAAAGCTACTGAGACTCTAAGAGGCAATTCTACCAAAGGCTTTACAATCCTTTCTTAAATATCGTAATATTTGAACTATTCAATTTCAAATACAGCGTTCGTTGTAAACATTCAAGTTGACACCAGTTGTGGCATCAATAAACCATCAAGTCTTCTAATTGCCATTAGAATTATCCACCTACTATTCCTTTCATTTTTGGTTGAGTGGTAACAGATATGATTTTAAGAGACAGTAAGAGCAGAGAGATTCTACCACTTACTAGCTTGTGCCACTTGGACAGTGATTGAGCATCTCTGTGTCTCAGCTTCTTTGTCAAGTTCCTAGTCAAGAAGAGAACAACGATAAGAGTATCTGCTGCTCTATCCGAGTCCTAAAATTCTTGTTATAAAATTCAAATGAGATGATTCATGTAAAATACAATTACAATGACTGGTATATAAGAGGCACTCCATAAAATTTCATTTAATGGATAATTGAGTAAAATGTTAAGATTAAATGGCATCATATATTTTTTAAAATCCCAATAAAGTACTTGTCATATAATAGTTCTTAAAAACAACATTCATTTATGGTCAACACCCTCACGAAGAGTCTGATCAAGTCTTGAGCCTCAGAATATAGTCTGATCTCGTCCATAAGCCCCATAGCAACCAGCATCAGGAGTCTGCATTGCGGTTCAGAGTCACGGGTCATCATGTGATACTTCTCTGAACTTACCAAGGAAAGAAAACATAAGACACTGAAATAACTTCTCTGGAAGTTTTGGTGCTTCAGGTGTCCATTTTCACATAAAATTTTATCTTCAAATTGAAAATTATTACCCATAATTGGAGCATAAACCACACTAAAAAGCCTCAATTTGATGTTCTTATTTATTGAGACATTTCTCAGGAATCAAAAAAGGAAAAATTATTTTTAAGATCCCCACATTTTTCAATCTTATCTGTCTGCTCTACCAAGTCTGCTACATTACTTATAAAATCTCTTATTTTGTACTGGACCTTTCCGCTATGGTAATTGTAAGTGCTCTGAGTCCATTACTAGCTAGAGACAGAGGTGGGGGAGTGGGGAGAAACAGAGTGTGGTGGGCGATTTTAAGTCTAAGAAATGAAGGACATGTGTTATCAAGAGAAAATTCATTTGGGGGAATTGTTTAAACCAGGACATCAAAGGAAAAGCAGCTTTAAACGTGTATGATTAAATGCGGGGGTGGGTGCAGAGAGGACAGGTGTATACGTATGTAGATATGAGTGTGCACCTCCATAGGCGGATATGCAAAAGAACTAGATGGAAAACTGCCCACTGCAAAGCAGAGGACAACGGTGTCCCCACCAGTGGTTTGGAGCCATGCCTTGAAGAGCCACAAGGCAGTGAGAAGTGAATCTGGAAGCTGAAAGATTCATCCTCCAGTGGCTTAGCCTCGCCACTCAATACTCAGACGCGCTATACAAGTCATCTATCCTCAGGATAGAATTCTCACAAGCCTGGGGTGAGAGTTAAGCAAGAAGAGATATGAAAGTGTTGTGAAAACATCTGTACTAACATCAAGGGCCATTACTAACCATGTATCCCCAGTGGCCAGGAGAGCAGCCTTCTGTCTGAGCCACGTGCCTCCCAAGTGGAATCTCTTCCTATTAGAGGCTGCTGTTGGCAAAGGAAGAGGGGATGTGGACAATTTTCCAGAAAGGCAATGCTTTTAATTTCTCTATTATTCCCAAAACAAAAAAGCAAAATCTTCTCCCCCTCCTCTTGTTTTTCCAAATAAAAATAAATTATAACCCTAACTTGCTAATAAATGCAGGCTGGAGCTGTCCTTAAGTAAAAGCTTTTGATAACAAATTGCCTGCACTAACTGCTATTTTACTGCTGAATTTTTTTTATTGTTGCTTAAGCACAGCAATTATGCTAATCAGCCTGGGAGGATGGTACATAGAGTATTGAATCTGACAGATAAAATACTCAATAAAATGCTAATCTCACCTGAAAATTGGAATCAGACAGCCTTATTAGTATTTATGGATATGGCATTTTAAACATGTTTTTTTTATGATGAATATATATAAAATCAATGTTGTCTCCTAATACAGCCTGCTACTTCTAGGCCTTTTAATTCAAGGTGCCGATTACTCACTGCTTAAGCTTTGCTTTTGACATAGAACTGAGAGCTTATTGGTCATCTTTGCCACAGAAGGAACCAGACAACAAAACGGTTTTCATTCTCCACCCAACCTCCTCCCTCCTTTCTTGCCTGTCCTACTTCATCCCCCCAAAGGGGAAGGTAAGAACTGTCTGTCTGAGCAGGAGGAGGAGGCAGGTTTGACAGCAACGGGAAACATTTGTCAAACCACCTGCTTTCTCTCTCCCCCTGACAGGAGAGAAGAGTGAGGTGTCAGAAAGAACAGAGAACTGAGGATCCCAGGAATGGGCGTCACACCTCGATTTTTGCCAGTTCCTCAGTGTGTGACCTTGTGACAGATCAGGTCTCAGTCTCCAAAATAGAGGCCTTCACAGTCCAATGGCCAACCCTCTAGAAGTGGGCTTCCCCATGTTGCATTCATTCCAGTGTCCATGGAGAATTGCATATTATACATAAAAGGGAGATGAGTCAGAGGTGGTCATCTGAGAATCTTGAACTTTGCTCTCTGATTTGCGTGGTCCCATTGTACCCTGGGTACTCAAATAAGTATCTGGACCCACACAGGCTTAAGTCTAGAGACCTCAGATGCCAAATTACAAAAAAAGAGAGAGAGAGGGAGAGAACGGTTTATTGGGTGTTTTCAATCATGTCACTGGCTTTCTTTTCTTGGTATCAATACAGTTTTCTCTGGGAAAGAGAGAAAAGGAAAAGTCAGTCCCTCATTTTACGTGGCACACACGAGTGGTACCTGAGAATTGCAATACCCTTTGTACATGTAAATTCTTCTCTTTTCGATTTCCCTCTAACCCAAGAAGCAGCAAATGAAGCAGCAAAAGTGAAGACACTGTTCTCCAAAGGTTGCCACAGATCGAGAACTTGAGGATTAGAGAGGACTTTCTCATTCATGCCAAATACTTCAGTTCCGGGGATGAGCACTTTGCCTTCTGACTAATCTCTGACAGTGGCCATGCACCCACGGGCTCTTTGGGTCTTAGGGCTGATGACTCACTCAAAACCCAAATACCCAAGTCAGTAGTCAGTGCTGGACACAGGGAAGGGAACCTCAACACCCACAGCAGCAGCCACACCAGAGATTCCCCCACCACATGCAAAGACTTCAGAACTCACGTTCCTTCTAGAAGTTTCTGTTTCTCCCTCTGGGTAGGTCTGAGGCAAAGACAGAACCCACACTAAAAGGTGGAATTTGACACACTGTGACAAAAGTAAGCAAAAATCCCGCTCCCCAATTCACTCTGAGGCCTTGGAAATCCTTTTCTCTCGAGCCCTCATGCCTTCCTCTGCACTTGCTCATCATTTTAGGCATCTCCTCATCATCACTACAAGAAGAGGAAAGAAAAATTCAAAGTTCAAGATCATGCAAAACAGTCATCATGTCCTTTCCTTCAGCTGATCTTCTCAAACGGGCAAAGCTGATAGAATAGCATCCGTAGTTTGGAGGGCCAAGACATGAAGGCCTGGATCAGAGTAATAGTACAGTGAGTAGGGTGTTTGCCTTGCACACAGCCAGCCCAGGTTTTATTCCTGACACCCATATGGTCCCCTGAGACCACCAAGAGTGATATCTGAGCACTCAGAGAGCCAGGAGTAAGCCCTAAGAACTTCTGGGTATACCCCGCTATGAGAGAGAGAAAAAGACAGAGAGAGAGAAAGAGACAGAGATAGAAATACAAAGAGAGAGAGATGAAAACCTGTAATTTAAAAAAATCATCCCAAGAAAACAATGCAGGTTCTCTACCTCCTAACTACTACATAGCTACAGAGAAAATGTGGATGCTTGTAGCTAGCTCAGGGCAGTGGATTCAACAGTCATTCACTATAATGCTTCCAGTGCTCTCCTGCACCTCCCCACAGCAGATGCTGTGTTTACCATCACATTAAAGTCCTGCATCTCCCATGGGTTATGACCACATCACCTCAATCCTTCATGTCCAGCTGCCCCACTATTGTTATTGTACTTTGGCCAACATTGCCATTTGAAAAGTACTGTCACCATGAAAGTGTCAAGTAGGGATCTTTATCCCCCAATTAACAGAGGACACAGTCTAGGGACTGAACAGTGGACTTATTGGCTGACTCCCATCAATCTCTAAAAGCAGGAGCTCGGCCTGCTCCCCTAACCTAGACACCTTACTCTTTACACTTGAGAAGGTCACCTCTGAGTTGCAGCTGCCACCATTTTTTTTAAACACCCGGAGAAGAAAGTCAGCTCTGAAGTGAGACATCTCCCAACAGAGTAACGATTCGAGTCATACTTCGAGGAATAATTTCTGGGAAGGCAGAAGAGGTGATGTTATCAAACAGTGAAACTTGTAACTCCCACTCATCACCTCTTGGGAGGGAGCAGGAAACGGGGTCCAAGGCCCCTTCCCTGCAGGCTCCCCAGCCCCTTTCTGTCACTAACAGTCATGACTAAACTCAGCACTTTAAGCAAATGAAAGATATTTCCTTGCTTGATGGCCTTGGGTAAGTCCCTGACATTTTTGGACTTATTACTAATGCATACTCATGCACATGTATGACATGAACATGCATGTATGTGCACATGCCTTGGACAGGCTATTCATTTACCTCATAAGATGGTAACAGATAAAAACAACCTGAGATTCTAACCCTAGGAAGGCAGCTGCCATTCTCTAAAGAGTTAAGGGAATGACTCCAGGCCTTGAACTTTCATGATCTAACTGAAACCTTCCATGTCTGCCTTGGGCCTTTTTATTATCACCCCCCTTCTATATGCCAGCTCCTCCTTCTGGGCCCTCCTGTCCATCCTCACCTGCCACAGCATTTTGATTAGGTCTGTCATCCTACCTTGAACATGCACTAACTCATCCCTTCACCATTTGTCTTAACCCTTTCTTTCCGCCACAAATCCTTCATTCATTGGGTTAAAATATTGACTTTGGTAAAAACAAAGAGCTCTTCAATAGTCCAGCACATGAAAAGCTCCTGAAACACCCTCCACCAGAGAGGCTGAAGTTTTCATATAATAAGTCTCCACTTATAGTCCTCTAAAAGGTTCATGCCTGGGGTTTATTCCATGAGTATTATTTCTAGAGAGAACCTCTGCCTAAAGCATAAGAAGGAAATATGGCCAGGAAGGGGGCTTCACACAATACTTACAAAGAGGCCCGAGAGATAGTAGAGTGGATTAAGTGCTTACCTTACATGTGGAGACCTAGAGTCCATCTGTGGCATCCCACATGGTACCCTGAGCACTGCCAGAAGTGATCTCTTAATGCATATCCTGCCAGTGCCCTGAGCTCCACGGGATACAGCCCAAAAACCTTAAAAAAGAAGACCTAACACCTATGATGGCATGCTATCCCAATGTGCTTATTCCAGGACGTAAGCAATGGTGACTGTCAGTCCCTCATCCAGGTACCAATAAACAGCACTGTGCTAGCCCTTTTACAAACATTCTCTAATCTTTATAAGTTAGTATGCAAGTGATATTTAGTCACAAATAAGGGCCATTTTAACTAGCACTCATGTTTAGTATCTCAGCTTTATGAAAGTGTATAAATCACCTCAAACGAAACAGCTACGGAGCTTGGGCATATAGTCAAGTCTCCACAACTACATTGAGATACATCATCATTGACAAGAGTCAACGATGCTGACTCTGCCAGACGCTCATCTGAAAAATCAAAGCTAACATCAATAACAACCCTCCCCTAACCATCAATGCCCCCATTTTACAGATTTTGAAACAAAGACCCCTTACACATAATATGTCTCTGGCAGATTTAGAAATGAAAGCAGGTATTCTGAGTTTACTGTCTACTCTCTCAAGTCTCACACTTTTCTTCCAACTAACTTTTGTCTCTCCATGGCATGTTCGACAACAAAGGGCTTTCTGTGCATGAGTCACTGGACATAACATTCAGGAGTGCATGCAAAATGTGAGTTGACGAAAGGCATTTCACAAGTGGCCCTGGAGTTAAGAACCCAGCAACACCTGTGGGAAGTAGATTTATTGATTTCACCGTGTAAGCACAACTTGACCCTGGACAGTTCCCAAAGATCAGAGTCACAAAATGAGACTGGAATTTTCAGAAAATTTCACAAATATAATGCCTCAGCAAGCCTTTTTTCCAATGAGGACAACAGCAAAAATTTTCTTCAATAAGGTTAATCATCAAAGTCATAAATTTTGAGGTCATCATATAAACCACATCCTCCTTTCCAAAAGTTAAGCTTTTGCCATAGGAATGTTGAGACACTGAGAACTTAAAGAGTTCTGAAAAGAGACTCAAACTTAATTTCATTGAGAAGGTCATGAGCATCTTAACAGACATAACCATTCCCTGTACCTTTAAAGAGGCAGAAGCTATAGTATAGGGGTTAAGACATTTGCCTACTTGTCATGATCCTGATACCCTGAACATCATCAGGAGATGATCCCTGCACAGAGAGTAGTTACAGAAAACCACTGGGTTGTGTTGTGCCACTCTTTTTCCACCCAGCCCCCAAAATAACCTGGATAAAGGTGAAATTTGCTCATAAGGCTATGTGCTTCTGGACCAGTTCAATAGAGTTCTGCTGATGCCTCAAACGAGTCTAACCTCCCACCCCTCTTTGTAGTTCAATTTACCATACACTTCCAGTGGCTACAAATGCCAGCCACCCAAGTGACTGCAAAGGTTCAGGGATGCCTGGTCTCTGAAGATCAGAGATCATATAGAGATAAGACCCATTATAGTACAAGGTGGTCAGTGAAAGCGTTTCTCGAAATTAAATCCACATGACAGGGGAAATGTGGGAAGAAAGAGTGTGATACCACACAGGAAGGGTATTGTTAACATGAAAAGGTGGGAGTGAACATGGGCATATAAAATGTTGCTTGGCAGGGCCAGTCAAGCAGGATGGTTCTAAGTGTGTGAGGAAATGTATTATTATGGGTAGAGAGAGGGCTCACGGAGGAGGTGAAAGGCAGCCTGGAGTCAGACTGAGTAGGTCTTGAGCAAGGGCATCACTTACCTGAGGATACTGAGATTCCACAAAAACAAAACAAGTCTCACAATAGAGGCTCTGAGCACACAATTCTCCAGGAAACTTCACCCGAAGGCTAAGGAGAATGGATGCTTATCACTTTGCCCACAGAACAGGAACTCATACAAGACATGTCGCTCATGACCAAAAATTGACTTCTTGAGAGGGGGAAATGGTATTACACCCTCCAGAGTTAAAAACAAGAAAATATATGTATTGGTAAGGATCTTAGAATTAAAGGCTGAAACTAGATAGTCAAAATGTGATTCGTTAAAGTTCTAACACCTCAGGTAAATAAATGATCCCTTAAAACAATGTTTATGCTGAAGTCAAGAGTTTGTTTTTTGTTTTTTTTTTTAGTAATAATGTAAGTGAAAAAAAAGGTAATGCTGGAAGAGAAAATGGGTAGGAGAGGAGACACACTGGAAGCAAGAAAAATCTCCCAGGACACCAGAGTGAAAGCAGCAGCCTTCATCTATGGACATAAGAATGATATTGCAGAAATCAAACATAATTCCCAGTGACTCTACCAGTTGTGGTAATTCTGGTATTTTACTAGAGAACAGAGAATGTAATGTTCCACATATATGCTTAGTTTCCTTACACCAAAATATATATGTACAATAATTAATAATACTTAAAGCAAAGAAGCAGGCACATAGCAATGTATTAACAATGGTTACTTCATTGGAGGAAAATAAGATGTGAATTTGGGAAGGGGTTTGGTAAAGTGCAAAAATGAAGACAAACTCTTCCCCTCCATGCATCCTTACCCCTACAATTAATTTTAAAATTTCTCCCAGGGAGAACTGACATTCTCCACTTACATTACTAATTGTGTATTAATTCATGGACCCATCAACTCATCCACTGCCTGTCTATAATACCACATACATGTCTACGTTTCATTTAAAAATATGTAGGTTTTTTAATGATTTATTAAATTGGAATGTCTTTCTGCTAAGAATAATGGTAGCAGTATATATGGAATGCTTAAAGTGCACAGAATTTTTTTCTAAGCACTTGGCATGCATTAATTTATCAGCATCCTTTGTCAGTCCTATCTTTAGCCCCATTTTATAGAAGAGGAAGCTGAGTCACAGAAATTTAGCAATTTACCTAAGGTCATGTGGCTACTAAGCAGAGGAATCCAATCCTGGATTTAAATCCAGACAATCTGACTCCAAAGTCTTCAACGCATATACTGTGTGATATCACTCTAATCACCCAGCTGCATAGACCAAGAAAAAAGGGAAATGGCTAGGTGACCCAGTTCTGGCTTCTGGCAAACACATCTTTCTTCCACTGACTCATAAAATACCTGTGTAATAAGGCTGCCTAGAATTATACCAGGAATTACAATAAAGTCAGCAGATTTTCGAATCCCAATGCCTGTTATTTTGATAACTAATATCTCTTTCCTCATCTCTCATTTCTGGCATTTTTGCTGATTTCCAGGGTTCCTCAAAATAACTGGCAGCAGCTCAACAGTCAACATCACAAGATTTCCTCTGGATCCAAAGGTGGGGTATGTATGGCTCATGGACTTCGCAATCATGTAGTAAATTGCTTTCTCACAACCTCCCTGTCTATTTGGGCATCAGTTTCTTCTTATTGCTGATTCTACCTTTCCCATTAATGACCATCCCCTCTCTTGAGAGGGATGACAGAGGCAGAAAACAATCAAGTTGCTCCATTTCTTCTTTATCTTATGGATCATGGCAGCACACTCCCCGGGTTACTGAAAAGCTAAGTGAGATCACACAAAGAGCTCCTAGGTCCAGCTTATCCTAATCTTACCCCTGTCCTAGAGGCAACTGAAAATGAAAATGCCTGATTGGCTGCCAATTACATCATTGTTCTACAGGCCTGATTAATCAACTGAATGTCATTTTACTTCTATACCTAACTCCAGGGACACATTAAAAAAAACACAAGGAGATTAACAAAGGGTAAAGGTAGTAATCAACCATAGCTTCTGGCACAGATAGCAAAGGAAACATTTGCTGGAGTTACCTGTCATTAAGAACGATTGGGTCACCAGGTGGGGACATACAGTCCTCTATATTAAATTAGAGGGATGATTCAAAGGGGACCACTTTCAGCTGACAAGAGCAAAAAGAAAATCAATTTCAGGTTGCCAGGACAACTAGACTTTTCCTACAAGAATAAATTCGATACAGCCCTAAAATCTGACAACTAAATGTTTCCTTGCATTACATCACATCCTTAAACATGTGTTGAACCAATGAGATAATCAAGTCTGCTAATTACTTTCTACAACACCCATAAGATACAGAATTGATGGTCTTGGCTCCAGTCTGACTTCCTTGCAGCAGCTTAACTCACTATCAGTTTTATTAGTGAATGTGGATTAGGTGTTTCTTGAAATAAACGTGAATGTGTATTATTGTCAGTTAGTCCTTGGATCCTGGAAAAAGGAGGGGGATGACCTTTTTATAATCTATTTTCTAATAGCTTAGATCTATGCCCATGATATCTGCTTTATAGAAGTCATCATTTACTCCTTCCAGAAAAGGGATAGAGTCATAGAATTATATTTGCCATGATTACTGGTTCTAGCAGGACTTAGAAGATAACCCCTATGTTACCAAAAGGCAAATCCAAGACACAGATAGACAAAGTGACTACTCAAGGTCAATACAGCTGGTCGATAGCAAAGGCAGGACTGGAATCCAGGTCTTGGGATAATGGCTTTCTTGCAATTTCCTTAAATAGCTGCCATCATGCCGCCTCTGCCTTAGAGACTTGGGGAGCTAAAGTTAAGTCTACTTGATCTCCTACTAATCCTCATGAGGCAATGACCTCAAATGACCTGATCCCAGGAGTTCAGAGTCCTGACCCCAGTTCCAATAATATCTCGATGCATTTATGTTCTCAGAAGGCTGAATATCAACTTACCTCCAGGGACTATTAAAAACAAGAACAGCTAATAAATCACTGGAAAGCACTTTGCAAATGTAAAGTAATACAAGAATGCTAAGTACCAATAATATAAGTGCCCCAGGCTGAGGCCGTTCCCTGGAGAGCATGATTTCAAGTGGTTAGGTTGTGCCCACCAAAGATCTTATATCCATATCTCTTTTCAAGCCTCATTCTCCTTCAATTTCTCCCAACGCTGTTATACCTCTAGATCTTAGTTTAGAGCATACTGTTTTACAGTAGATATGCAGAAACTACTCACTGTCAATCCATATGGCCAAAGGATCTTAGCTAAGTGAGGAGATATGAACCCAACAGACAAGAAAGTAATTGTCAGGCCATCCCTTGCTAATAATAAGCCAAGTGAGCCATGAAAAACAGTAAACTCATTCGAAAGAGATGACCAACAAACTCAGCTTCGACAGCCAATTCAGAATCTGGTGAGAAGTTAGAGTACAATATAGCCCATACCCAAAAGGTCTGGCTACTGGTTCCAGTGGGAGAAAAAGGCCAGGAAGAATCAGCATTTAAGCCACCTACAAGGTTCCATGTTGAATTATGAAGGCACGGTAAGCAGAAGGACAAGAGAAAACTAGGAGAGAGCAGAAAAATTAAGGAATTCAAAGCCAGTGTCCAAGAGATAAGGTTTCTGGCTCTGATCCTGCCCATTACAAGCCACGTGACCTCTCTAAAGTTTACCTTTTTCTTAATCCATACTACACAGTATGGATAATGCACTGTGCAGGCTAGCTTGAAAGATTACATGAAAGGAGGTTCGGAAAGCAAGTTACTTGGTTTCTAACATGTAATGTGTCTGCAATAAAGTTGAATAAATGGATCTGGGGTGAGAAAGACAGTACGGGACTTAAGATGCTTGAACTTGTGCTCCATGCAGCCAACCCAGGTTCAATTTTAGTGCCATGTGGGAAGCACTACCATGAGTGATTCCTGAGCACAAAGCCAGAAATAGCCTGCGTACCCCTAGATACCTCGAGGTACGCTCCATCAAAGATTAAATTAAAATTAAAAATAAATAAATTTGGGTAACAGGATAACTCAAGAGAGGCTGAGGGTTGGAATCTCACAGAAACAAGGGGACAGGGGGACAGCCTGAAAGCAGAAGTATCGATTACTGGGGTGGAAGAAAAGATAGCAATCCCACAATTTCCACATTGTATCTACTAAGGAGTCATCAATGAATCTGTTCCCAAACATCTCTATTTATCCTAAGAGTGGTCAGGTCCTATATATCTCAGGCCTGACAGGATATCCTGGATAATTTAGAAATACAACTACTTGATGAATACAGAGGCTAGTTCCCTACATTTGAGCCACTAAATGTAAAAATTAAAAAGTATTAAGAGTGAAGTCAGATTCTTTATCCCAAAACAAAGAACTAGTTTTCACGGAGGAAAGCAGCCTTTCTTCAGTTGATTTAACATACCTTGATATACATGGACAAAGTCTGTAACTTGTAGAGAGATAAGAAATAAGCACAATAACCATAGGATAAAAAGTTAGTTTTATCAAATCAAACCCTGATAGAGATACAAAACTCAAAGAAAGGAAACTAAAAAAAAATTACTAATTACATGTTCTGGCAAAGCCACATTAAAAAAATAAGAAAAAATAGAGAATCAAGGAAGACTCTCTGGGGGCTGGAGTGATAGCACAGTGGGTAGTGCGTTTGCCTTGCACACAGCTGACCCGGGTTCGATTCCCAGCATCCCATATGGTCCCCTGAGCACGGCCAGGGGTAATTCCTGAATGCAGAGCCAGGAGCGACCCCTGAGCATCGCTGGGTGTGACCCAAAAAGAAAAAAAAAAGGAAGACTCTCTGAAAGAAGCCCTTTGAGCAGGCAATATGCTGGGGCACTAGCATTGGTCCACATTCAGCTGGGTCCTGCCAATGCAATGGATGCAGATGGTTTTATTGGGTTGAATGAAAGCCCCAGGACCACTGACCCCTCACTTCTATGTTCAAATTTACAACACGGACACCTACATCCAACAGCACCCCTAGGAGAAATTGCACTGGAAAAGTCAGGAAAATTATATGATTTGGAATCATTATATGATTTGGAATCATCATCAGTATCACCTCTGTTTCCTCACATGCAAAGCATAAGCACACACAAGAAAAAGTGATAAAGGGAATGAGAAGAAGCCAGGGATGTCTTGGAAAGTCAGGAAAAGAGAATAAAGGGTCTTGATTCAGGTTATGAAAAGGAAAAGAGAAAACAGGACAACAGAGAAAGAAGAAATACCACAAGGCAAGAGCCTTTGTGTGTATTTGCCAGGTCTTTTATTTATTTTTTTTGGGGGGGTGACATTTTAAGTAAACTTCTGTCAAGTTATTTTTTAAATAACACATCTGTTAAACCTTTCAAAGTTTAGCTCAAGAGACTGTGTTTTGTTCACTGATCAGAAGAATTCCTGGAATATAGCAGGTGGTCAATAAATATGTATTGATTAAATAATGCCCAGCGATGTGTTGTTGAAGAGGAGCTTTTTTAAGTCATCAAGAAAAATAGCACAATTCTATTCCTACTTAGTTCGATCACTTCAACAAGGTGCACAGGTGAAAACACCTGAAAGGCATGTCATCACATACTCACTGATTTTGAATCAGACTGAACTCTACAACCCAGGAGGAATGAAAGAAAAGTATCCCCTGGATTAAACACAAAAGGCCAAGTAGGTATCTCTGTGAAAATAGAGTCTGGGGAAATTTAGTCTATAAGGGAAATAATGTTTTACTTTTAAAAGAATGGTTCAAAGTTAGGAAGACTCTGGTCTTCTGCAGTTTACTTTGAGGAAATGTACCAATTTCTACCTCTTGAGAGTACCACATGCCCTGAAACTAAGCTAGAGGTTGCGACAGGACTCCTATAAAAAGCAATCATAGAGAAAGAAGACATAACCTTTAAAAGCACTAGATTTAAGCAATGAATAAAAAGATTAAATAAAGCCTTGCCTAGAAGACGTATTTTCAAGGTGTTCCTTCAGCTCTTCTCCTAGGATTGATGGACAAACGAATTCCTAGATACTTTAGAAAGCAAGCTTTGTCCCAAGTAAGGAATATGCAATGATACGGAGATAAAAATGCCAATTACAAAATGATGAAAGGAGTCAATATCAACCAATCCACTCTTCATTGTCAGGTACATCAGAACGTTCTTTAGCCTGCAAGGTCGGCACTTTCCGCGACCATGCCTAATCTTGAGAGACCAATATTATTTATTACACATGAAGCACTTTCCATCTGCAGAGTGCTTTGAAATCACTTTTTCTTAGTTATTCAGCATTCTTAAATCTAAACAAAAGCTAAAGCCCTGGTGGAGGACAGCAAACTGCACAACTCGCTCAACACACTCAACAGGTCCAAAGACCCGCCTCCCACTGACTGGACAAGTTGAGTAAGGGGCAAAGAAGGCACTAAGATAAATTCAGCCAAACACTTATCTACTGAGGTTATTGGTACTAGCTAGGTGCTTGGAGTTGTATCAAAAGAAGGCACAGATCAAAATATGACACAGTTCCTGACCTCAAAGAATGTATAGTGTAGGCACAGCATTTCTCCGCTAGAGCACCATAGCCCCCCCACAGGATATTCCAAGGTGGGCACAGGTGAAAATCTTTTTACCAGAGGGCCACGGTAAAAGACCAGAGGGGCAACTGGTACAAATCAAGGATCACAGTTAAAATGAGATTAAGAAACACTAGTCTATGCCAAAAACAGTAACAACAAATCTCACAATGGAGATGTTACTGGTGCCTGCTCGAGCAAATCTATGAACAATGGGATGACAGTACTACAGTACTACAGTCTATGTGTATTGGTGGACATATTGGTATTGGAACATTTTATGCCTGTGTATCAATCATGAATAACAGTAGTACAAGGTGACAGAAGAACAAAAAGGAGGAGATGGAGGAGGGGGAGGAGGAGGAGGAGGAGGAAGAAGAAAAAGGAGGAGGAGGAGGAGGAGGAAGAAGAAGAAGAAGGAGGAGGAGGAGGAGGAGCAGGAGGAGGAGGAGGAGGAGGAGGAGGAGGAGGAGGAGGAGGAGGAGGAGGAGGAGGAGGAGAAGGAGAAGGAGAAGGAGAAGGAGAAAAGATTGGGGCCACAGTTAGTAGGGCTGACCAGATTCAGTCCCTGGAACACCATGCACATATGATCCCTCCATCACACCAATAATCATCCCTGAGCACAGAACCATGAGTAAATCCTGAGCATAACCAGGGGTTTGGCCCAAAAGGCAAAAAGTACACATATAACATAGATTTTAGTTGTACTAAACAAGAAGAGAAACACTATTCTAGGGCTATTTAAGAGAACCTTTCCAATCCCTTCTAATGTGAAGATTTTGTGGTTTTAAGAAAGTCTGGTTTCAAATAACATGTTCCTAAGTGGCTCAAATTTGTACAATAATAAAGATATAATTCTAGTACTAAAAATAGAATTGAAAGGGAAAATACATTGTAAGCTTATGTCCTCAATTTTCAAGTCCCATAATCCAAATGTCAGTTCCAAGTCATACTAAGGGAAATTTTAGGATAAATGATAGTTCATAATCTCTCTAAAAAGCAAGCAACTAAACCAAGAAACTTAATCAGAAGTGGGGGGTAATGTAATTTTAAGAGAAGGATTTACTTTACATAACACCACTTAATAGATTTATACATTCCCATAGATGGACATTACATACAATTTGTATATATCTTGAAATACAAAGGCCACATTCTTTGGAGAAACCACCATCTGCAGAAGATAGCCCACAAAGTAGTCAAGATGAATCATGTAATATGTAAAGAACTTATTATCCCAGGAGATAATAAGTTTGTCAGAGAGGAAACAAGTATGAGGGAAAAAAATATGGTATATTCTAAAAAATAATTGAAGCCCTTTCCACCCATGGTATTTGGCTCATTTCTATAGATCAGCATGTAAAACAAACCCAGGTACTTCAAAGTGTTCAATAATTATCAGTTCTTTGTCATCCAAAATGAATGAAACTGCACATAAAAGAGCGAACAGTCAAAAATACAAAAGCCTCACTCCTGCTATCCACAGCGGTGCCCTAGTTGGTAACTCAGCTATGAAAGTGAGCCGACTGCCACATCACCCTACTAATCATCAAGACTGATTCACCAAATATTATGTCTCACACAATTCATTACTGATTAAATATCAACCCTCTACCTTCCTCTGATGGAGGAGGTAGGGTTGTGTGTGTGCATGTGTGTGTGCGTGAGAGTCTGTGTGTGTGTGTTTATCCTGTCTTACCAGCTAGAATAATGCTTCAAAAGGGAGGAAATAGTGTAGTTATGTATGTATTAGACAAGCCTTTGCTATGACACCTCTTTGCCACCTGTCACTGGGCATTTTCTACAGTCGATGTCAGCATTACTTTGCTCTTTAGTAAGATGAGAAAGTAGTAGTTTTTAGCTTGCCACCCTCATGAATCTGTTATGAAGATCTGATGAGTTCACTGGTATGTAAGAAGTTAGTCTACTATAAAACCCCATATAAAACTACTCACATACCCCAAAGAATTAATCATCGGCCATAAATTATTACTGCTCAGATGCTTAGTTTTTCCTATGGTTTCGCCACAGCAAGATCAAGCATTTGCAAACATGAAATATATTATTTCTCTAAAGCAGAAGATACATTTTCAGCAGGTTTCCCTAAATATTCGCCTACACTATGGGTAGTTTCTATCACAGAATCCCAGATTCATTTTTCTCAATTTTACTTCTCCATAAGCAACATGCTATTCTTCTATTTAAGCCCCAAAACTAGAACCATCCATTCGAACTGGACTGTCAAACAAGATGGCGCAATTCTGATCAGCAGGAGCCCATAGAAGAAGAAGTTTGGTTCTGTTCCAATTTAAATGAATTAGGATAGGACCAGAGAGGAAATACAGTGGGTAGAGCAAGTATCCCCTGAGTCTTGCTAGAAATAATCCAAGAGCACAGAGCCAGGAATAATCCCTAAGCACCTCCAGGTATGACACCTACAAAAAGACATTATATTGGATTTTTGGAACTTCATGTATGATGAAGCGCTCTGGATTACTAAAGATAACAAGCAGTAGGAAGGTGACACAAGAGCAGACACATAAGGATGTATCAAAGTCATGTTTTTAGAACTAGACAAGACATTGAAAGGTCTACTTTCCAGATGGGCAAATGAAGGCTAAGAAATCTAAAGCTTCTTGATCAAATCACTGGGGAAGTTCGTGGACAGGTTCCCTCAGAATACATACCTCTAGGTTCCAGACTCCCCAGGAGGGCCATTCTGTTCCATCAGTACTTACCTGCCTCCTTCCCTGACCACCTCCCAAGAAAAGGGACCACTGAAGTGAGGTACAACAGAGTTATACCAAGTTCTTAAGTCATACATACAGGAGTTAGAAGACTCCTGGGGGAACCATATGAACTAGAGTGGCTTCCTCAAATATTAGCTTTCCACAATCACCCAATGTGCTATATACAGGCATAGACTGATGTACTCATCATTACTATACCCAAGAGCTGGAAAACTTGCAGAGCAACAAAGAAATATCCCTTGTTTTAGCCACAAAATCAATGCCATGCATTATACCAACAAAAGGGAAAAAACAACTTCAGTTAGGATCCCTTGCACACAAAGCGGAAGATTACAAACTTTCGCAACAAAACTATTGAAGCCTGTTGACAATAGACCATAGGCCCCATAAATACCAAAGGAAACATTAGGCATCATGACTTGTCCCATAAAGTAGACATGACTTCAATCCTCTCCGCAGAAAGCCAGCTCAGTTTTGCAGTTTTATTTCTTCCTAACCTTCTTAACATCTGTGACAGGCAAGTGACTCATCCAATTATGACTGGAGAACCAACACCTCAATTTCACATCCCTGATCCCATTTCTAAGGTGTGAGGAAGCTGTGGGATCTGCATCCTGCTGGTCCCACTTCTCCCACAGAGAAGACAGAATTTATAAGGGAAGCACATAACTAACAAGGTCATTAGAAGGCTGTACTTGCTAAGTGCACACCTATTCTTTCAACTCAGCATTGAGTATACCCCAATTAGCAGGAAAAGCAGGGTGAAAAGACCACAAAGAAACTGTACATGCATTTATCTCCTCCCTGCCCACCACCTGCCAACTGAAAAGTAAATAATGCGACCAGCACATATTGAAGAAAATCACTAAGAAAAACTCAAGACTGGAATTTTACTTTGTCATTGTAAGATCAAACTGCAGAAAGTATTTGGGAGAATCAGAAACTACTTTCTGTGGGGAATTCCACAGGAACTGGAAAATCTCAGGCAAAATTAGAACCAAAGAAAATAGAAAGAGTAAAGATCTTGGAGATCATCAAATCTACCCTGCCACTTTGACATTGGAAACAACAAGCTAGAGAGAGAATTTCACAGCTGGATGGCGGTCGAATTTGGCTGAGAACCCACATCTGCTGACTCCAAGAATAATTTCTTAGTCGTCCTTCCATGCTAGCATGGACATGAACACTGTCTCCAAATTAAGCCTACATGTGACCAAAAAGCGAAAGGAAAATAAACTGTTCCCTGAAGCAGATGCTTGGAACACTAGCTTCTTTCTCAAAACTTCACAGTTCATGTCCTGCATAAGATGGCAAACCAAGGAAGGTCCTGTTTGCTCAGTTGTGAGTGCACATGTCTTAGGAATGCATTGTATGTCTGGTATTTTCCCTCAAACTCCCTCTCCCTGGTCTTCTTTTCGCCATATATGGAACTGAGCTTTAATGCCTAGGTCACAGAACTCGAGTCTGAATACAATCTGGTTTCTGAGTTGTTTGTCTTTACTGGAAATCTGATGAATCCATCTAGGAAACATTTACTAAAATGCAAAAGGCAGGGAAACTTGATTCACACCCTGAACTTGGCACAAAGAGAAATATTTTTCTTTTGCTCACCCAAAGGTATGCTAACCAAATCCCGAGGTGAAAGTGACAAGTTTAACAAACGTAGAAGGATTTCTTCCATGTGTGTGGTGTGGTGTGGTGGTGGTATGTGTATGTGTGTGTGTGTGTGTGTGTGTGTGTGTGTGCAATCACGCATACTGAGGATGATGAGAGTGGTTCTAATCTAGGAGTTATAAAAACAAAGTCAATCAGAAAAGCAAAATATTGCCGTTAGTCATTCAGAACATGTATGAGGCATACATTTTTCTTGAGAAATCACACATCTCTTTATGTGATGGTTGACATTTCAACTTTTGTAAACTACATTTCAGAAAACCTCTTCACAAACAGGGTTATTTATCATTGTTACTTCATTTTAAAATAATAATTGATTAAGCATCAAAGGTTCCAAATAATATTTTTAAAGGAATTATACAAAGGATATTTTAATTGGCAGTCCTTAAATGTATAAAAATTAGAAAGAGAGAAGGAACTAAGTAAGAAAGGAGAGCTACTTGATGAGTTCGGAAAACAGGGGCCCTGGAATAGAAAAGAACTTGCCCCAGGGTACACAGGATGGAAGTCTCCTAAATTCCAAAGTGGAACATAGACAATTTAAAATGAAAGTAGAAAGATCAGCACAGAGATATTATAATCTCCAAGCACAAAGAGAGAAAAGGGGTGCTTGTGAACCTTTAACAGTAGGCACACCCACTGTCTTTGTGGTCCCCCATAAACTGCCCTTATTATTTTCAAAAACGCACTTTGTGAGGACTAAGGTTGGGCAGGGGATCATATGCTATACTTGAAAGGCCTGTAGAGATGAGAGACTGGTAAGAGTCAGAGGCCTGTCAATTCTGTGAAGTAGAGCTTTGAGAAAGTTCTCTCTCTTCTCAAGAGCTACAGTGATTCATCTGCAAACTGGATCTAACAGTCTCTACCTAATAAGGTAGTTTTTTATTAAGTGGGTTGTTTGCAAAATGTCTATGCCGCAGTGTTAAACCTATAACTACACAATAAATAGTGTTTTTAAATAGCATCTTCATTCCAAAGCCTTATTACAAGAAGTATGAACAGTTTGGTGGTATGGCATGAGACATGAGGCTTTAGGTTCAAATCCTTTCACTGATTCTCAATGTTCATGTGTGTTTAACTGTGGCAATATGTGCATGACCGTTTCCTTTGCTAGAAGTTCTGCAACGACCTTGCTTCTTTAAAACTGCTTTGCAGTCTGAAACTGCAAAGTGAGAGGAGGTGTAAAGGTCAGAACCTCCCTGGGCTAACATCAGTGTCTTCTGCACATTGCTGGTGAGGAGAATGAGAGAACTGAGAGAGATAATCCACTTTTATTTCTTCTTAAAAAGCCACCTGGAGCCAGTACAGCACAGTCCCTGACCTGGATTCCATCCCCAGAACGGGAGGTCTTGGAGCCTGGAAGACCCTGAGCATTCTTCAAGT
>NC_073303.1:290497811-290527811 GCF_027595985.1 Sorex araneus
TTCTCTCTTTCTTGTTTATGTTATTTGTTTGAAACAGTATAGCCATTCATGGTCTTGGTATAAACCACACCTCACCAACACCAGAGTACCCATCACCTCTTTTTTGAGTCTGAATAACTTCTGCTTCACTTACTTCCGCCACCCCTTCCCCACTGTCAACAATTTACCTTTCAATCTAGTGATCTCATTTTGTGCTCCTATACCCAGGATTTTTTATAAATTCGTATTTTCTAAGCTTTGTTTTGTTTCTTATATACTATAGATGAGTGAAATCATGCAGTGCTTGTTTTCCCTCTGGCTTATTTTGCTCAACGTTTTTTTAAAGTTATAATTGCATAATTAATTTTTTTCTTGGGGCTGCATAGTTTTTCACTATTTGTATATACTACTACTTGTTTATCCACTAATAGTTATTTCTTTCTTTCTATTGTCTTAGTATTAATTTTTGTAGAAAGCTGACCACTAAAAATCAATACATGAGTCAATACATGATTCATTGAAAATTTAGGTAAAGATTAAAAATTTTAGAGATCAAGTTAAAAGATATAGGCTTGGGGCTGGAGCAATAGTACAGTGGGTAGGGCTTTGCCTTGCACGCAGCCAACCCAGATTTAATTCTTAGCATCCCATATGGTCCTCTGAGCACTGCCAGGGGTGGTTCCTGAGTGCAGAGCCAGGAGTAACCCCTGAATGTGACCCAAAAAGAAAAAAAAAAGATATAGGCTCACAAGTGATTATGGGACAAATAAATAATAGAGATTTTAAAAAAGTTTACAACTAATATTTTTGTTCATCTTGTAGATTGCAGGAAACTTTGCATAAAAACGAGTTCACTCACTCAAAGTGAAATGTATGGCACTCTCCTATCATGTTAGAGATATAAAAACGAATGTGGCATAGTCTCTGCTTTTAGGAAGCTCATGATCTTATGGAAAAACCTGTCTCAGAAGAAAAATTATCGTTAGGTGACATAGAAAAATACAGTGATGGCTTATGAAGAAATAAACGTTTTAGTCTGTGGGAGAAGGAATATTGAAAACCACATAGGAAACAATATTTTATGTTGGTTCTAAAACTATGGAGAAGTTATTTTTAAAGTGTTGGAAGATAGTTCAGTTAGAAGAAAAAGATTCTAAATTCTAAGCATGATACATTTTGACAAGCAATATTAGACTGTAAGCTGGGAATGCATTATCAGTAACTATGGGCACTCCATGGAATCTAAGCATGTTCTGTCAAATTATATGATAGGAGTGAACAAGACTGAGAAGAAATTCATTTGGACCATAGCATTTTTGCTTGCAATATAAATTCTAAGTTATTGGTTGATAGTACCTGATTCAGCTTGGGTCCAGAATTTACTCTAACCTGCATAGTACTGTGACCAAAGTGAGAGATCTGGCACCAACATGCCTTCCAAGGTTTAGGCCTATGGGTGAGAACATCAGAAAACTTTGTGACTACAAAAATTAAGCAAAAGTTGTTGGCTAAAAGCACATTTGAGGATTAAAGTGATAGTATAGCAGGTAGGGCATTTGTCTTTCATGCAACCAACCTAGATTTGATCACTGGCAATCCCACACAATTCCCAGAGCCTACCAGAGGTGATCCTTGAGTGCAAAGCCTGGAGTAAGTCCTGAGCACTGACTGATGTGGCCTCCAAAACAAACAAGCAAAGAAATGAAATAAAAGCAGATTTGATACTTCTAGTAAGAACCAAGAACTTTTACAGTACCAGAGGCTAGTGATGGAATGATGGTGGTGGTTGTTTATATGTTAATGGAGATGGAGAACTAAGTGAGATTAGAGGACCGGTGTGAAGACCACTGTGAAAGTCTCAGTTATTTTCAATATGATGATGGACATTTAAACATTCTGAGAGTAAAATGATCAAAACTGTGACAGGCAGTTATCTGAGGGTGAAATGAGAGATATATTTGAAAGGGATAAAATGAAAGAAGACAAGACAGATTAGAGGTTAGTTTATATAGTCACACTAAAGAAGGGGCACTTAGACCTTAACTCGGCATACCATGGATACCATGAAGGACAGATAAAATGTGATTAAATTGAAGGAATCTCAAGAGAAATAGCTCACAGAACTGTATTTCACCTTTTTTTCCTTTCTTTTCTTTTTCTTTCTTTTATCTTTCTTTCTCTTCTTTTTCTTTCTCTTCTTTTCTTTTTCACTGAAAAGCAGAATATCATTGTGTTCTTTCTGCCAGGACAAGCAACTGAGGAAGAGAAAGCTTTAAGGAAGTTTATAAGGACTTGGCAGACATTTGAAGTTAAGGTCCAAGGGTCATAAAAAAACGGGGATTGGTAAATAGGAAAACGAACAATCCTCTCAGAACTAAATTCTGTGCTGGGGATAAAGCTTGGGGGTAACATGCATGATGCATGAATGATCATTAAAGGTGAGGTGTGAAAATTGTCCTGGAAAAATATGCAGAATTAGAAGAAAAGTGGAAGGAGGCACAAGCCCATATCAGAGATGGACAGAAGAAGGAAAACTCATGGCGAAAGTGAAAACAATGGCTATAGAAGTAAGGAAACCAGAAAGAAAGGGTGTTCTGGAAGCCAAGAATGAAGAAACTGAAGGTAAGTAAGTTGTTTATCAGCATCCTATGCTGCAGGACAGATAGATATCATTTGTGTTTCACAGAACATGAACTGAAATTTGGAACCTTAAGGAACTCATTCAAGTTAATAGAATTGATTTAGCGTTCAAGTCAAGACTAGGACAATGCTTCTAGTTCAAACTACAACACCCAAATGGAAAGAGAGAACAAAAGGAATGCCCTGCCACAGAAGTAGGGTGGGACAGGGTGGTGGGGGGGGGAGTGGGGGTGGTGGGAGGAATACTGGGATCTTTGGTGGTGGAGAATGAGCATTGGTGGAGGGATGGGTACTCGATCATTGTATG
Source organism: Sorex araneus (assembly GCF_027595985.1). Taxonomy (NCBI): domain Eukaryota; kingdom Metazoa; phylum Chordata; class Mammalia; order Eulipotyphla; family Soricidae; genus Sorex; species Sorex araneus. Next base: position 290,500,738 of record NC_073303.1, read on the forward strand.
ACTGAAAACACAAGCACGGAAGTTTGTAAATCTGTAACTGTATCCCATGGTGATATGGTGATTCACTAATAAAAAATTTTTTAAAAAAATTTTAAAAATTAAAAAAAAAAGACTAGGACTGAGATTTTTGACTTTCAAGTTTGTGTTTTCTCTACAACAGAATACCAGAATAGGGACCTGGAATTGAAGGGGTGATTCCCAGAACAAGTCCCATAAGTGCTATTGCACTGCATATTTGGGGAGTTAGGTCCCAGTCAACAGCTAGTTTGGTGGGAAAAGGCCTCCAAGTGTGAGACACCAGTCAGGAAGCCATCTGAGATGTTATAACTATCCACTTCTTGTTCCAACGAAAATGTTTAGCAGCTTTTGCCTCAGTTTTTCCCCACAATAAAGTTGGAAAAAACCGAAACATGTTATCTCCCACCTTTAATTTTATGATCCACTTTTATTTTATTTTTTTAAATTTATTTATTTTTTAATTAGTGAGTCACAGTGAGGGTATAGTTACAGATTCGTACATTTTCGTGCTTGTTTTTCCCTCATGCAATGTTTAAGAGCCCATCCCTCCATCAGTGTCCATTTTCCACCACCCATGAACCTAATATCATTCCCACCCCCCTCCCAGTCCCATCTCCCCACCCCGCCTCTGTAGCGGGGCATTCCAATTTGATATCTCTCTTTCCTTTTGGGTGTTGTTATGATCCACTTTTAAATGATAGAGCGTATTGAGCTTTTTGCTTATTACAGAGAAAATATATTCTCATAAACTTTCAATTTTGTTTCTAAGCATGAGGGTGAGGTGGTAATAAGAAGCATTGAGGAGGAAACCGAGACATTTATCTTTATAGACACAGATAATTCAAAAATTTTACCATCTTCTATAAAACCAGGCATGAAATGATGAGGAGACAAGAGTGAGGTGAGGATGCAGGGACTTGGTGAAGTGTAAAAACAAAACAAATCAGCTAAAGTGATAGCAAAAACGAAAGAAAAAAAAGAGAAAGAAATTAAGCCACACTAATTAAAAATAGCTGAAGCCCCAGAGATACATTTAAAAGCAATCACAATGGGTTGTTCAAATTAAAAACAACAAAGAAATGGCTAGGCAGACTTTATACTGAGTACCTTTTTAAAATTAATAAAAATAAACTGATATTAGGAAAAAAGATTTTATTTTTGCAAATTCTCCCCTTGTTGCCCCAAAAGAAAAACAGAAAACTTTCACATTATTTCCCTATGATATTTGGGTGCTGGAATGAAAGGAGAATGAAATTAAATTTGCTTTAAGTGTTTTCCTTCCGGGCTGTAAAGCTGCTGGCATCATTTATCCAAGCCCCAGCACTTGCATAATCTGCTGCCACGGGAACCCTTAGAAGTCATTAAATAAGGAGAAGACATCAAATAATAGAAAAGGAAGGCAATTAAAATGCTGGACCCAATAAGCTAGTCAGAAGGCTTGATTTAAATGCAGCCCTAGGACCCAGAATATTGGATATTAAGGAGTGAGGGGATTCAGAGGAGGAACATACAGCATTGAGAGAACAGCCTCTGGAGGGGATGGTCCGGTTGTCTTCCTTTGCAGGGAAGCTGAGTGGGCAAAACCAAGTCATGGGTTATGCTGGTTCTAGGGTTCTCAACCTCAGAGGAAATGGGTATCAGACAAGATGAATGCAAAGCGCATACATTTCAACTATAGAGATCACTGTTATAGGATAGATTCAGAAAAGAGGAAGACATCTTAACCTAGGGATGAAGATTTAGAGGTTTCTTTTCTTTTGCATTTCTTTTTTGGAGGTCTATCTTATGCTGGCAATGGACTCAGGGTCCTTATAACTATAGGTCTTTATTGGAAATTATCCATGCAAGCTCAAACAAGAGCTGTAGGCCGCTGGCACTACTGTTCCTGGTTCAGGACCTTCCCAGTCTAGACAATTTCTGAAATTATCCTGGGAAATAAATATAGCTTCCCCATTTTACCCACTACCATCCTGTTCAGCCCTCATGTTAAGTTCTAGGAGTTTAACTCCAGGGCTCAGCATTGAGACTGTATCCACCTGTTTCAGAGTCCCATGAAATTTCTGGGATCCTTTTAGTGCCCCTGGCATCTAAGCCTTGCTTGTCTCAGGGACACTGGCTCAATATTGTGTGAAGGAGCTAAGGGTCCTGTATGTACCACACTGAGTTTGCTTTTACTACTCATTCTGAGGTAGGTTCAGCAGTTATTGTCCCTAGGTGAGGGCTTAAACATCAGTCTGAGCCAGGATGTGCACAGATTCTCATAAGATGGGAATAAGAGATTCGCAGTTCACAGATTACCAGTGTTATTAGCAACTTATTATTTGTGATAGAAAGAATATTTTGCCAATGGGCCATGTTAGGTCTACAGTAGATGATAGATGATGATTTCTTCTTCTTCTTCTTCTTCTTCTTCTTCTTCTTCTTCTTCTTCTTCTTCTTCTTCTTCTTCTTCTTCTTCTTCTTCTTCTTCTTCCTCTTCTTCTTCTTCCTCTTCCTCTTCTTCTTCTTCTTCTTCCTCTTCTTCTTCTTATTCCTCTTCCTCTTCCTCTTCTTCTTCTCCTTCTTCTTCTTCTTCTTCTTCTTCTTCTTCTTCTTCTTCTCCTTTTCCTCCTCCTCTTCCTCCTCCTTCTCCTCCTCCTCCTTCTCCTCCTCCTCCTTCTCCTCCTCCTCCTCCTCTTCCTCCTCCTCCTCCTCCTCCTCCTCCTCCTCCTCCTCCTCCTCCTTCTTCTTCTTCTTCTTCTTCTTCTTCTTCTTCTTCTTCTTCTTCTTCTTCTTCTTCTTCTTCTTCTTCTTCTTCTTCTTCTTCTTCTTCCTCTTCCTCTCCTTCTCCTCCTCCTCCTCCTCCTCCTCCTCCTCCTCCTCCTCCTCCTCCTCCTCTTCCTCCTCCTTCTTCTCCTCCTTCATGCACCACCACCACCAAAGTCCCCAGGACTCTCCACCACTGTCTTATGTCACCTCTAGTCTCCTACCTCATTTCCCTTACTCCAATCCCATTCGTACACTTCTTGAAAACCTGAGTTCTGTAACACAAAGCCAAAGGTTTGTCACCTTTTTGATACTATCTTCTGCTAGATTAATTTTTTGAGAAACCATGAAAGAGATCTGACTTTTGTACCTGAAGTCACAATTGAATTCTCAGGTACAATTCATACTTGAAAATTATTGGTGCCAGCACCTTTTTCTGCTTCCTCTACCTACTTCCACATCTGACTAAATTAAAAACATTCGTGGTAAGCTGAAAAATATTCTCCCCAAAGACCTATAAATTTTTTTTAGAGTCCTTAACTCTAAATCAATCTTTTTCTTTCTCCCTTCACTTGTTTTTTATTCTTTTTTGGTCCTTCACTTTTTCTCTCAGTCCTTACTGCTTTGGAAATGTGGAGAGGTTGAAACTAAAGAATTCACTGAAGAGGATCCCTCATTAATTATACTTTGTACAGCTATCACAACTTTTGTCAAACATGAATTAAAGAGCACCAACTACTCAGAGTTGAGTATGAGAATATTTCTTTGCACTATGGCCCTTTCATAACTCTAAGAACTAGTTGTCATAAAAAATCACTGACTGCCCTATATTGCAAACCACAACACCTAATCAGAGAGAGAGAACAAAAGGGAATACCCTGCCATAGTGGCAGTGTGGGGTGGGGGGAGACGGGACTGGGGAGGTTGGGAGGGATGCTGGGTTTACTGGTGGTGGAGAATGGGCACTGGTGAAGGAATGGGTTCTCGAACTTTGTATGGGGGAAACATGAGCACAAAAATGTATAAATCTGTAACTGTACCCTCACGGTGATTCACTAATTAAAAATAAAAAAATAAAAAATTTAAAAAAATTTAAAAAAATTTAAATAAAAGAAATGGAATCAGTGTTTAAAAAAAAAAGAAAATCACTGACTGCTCTCCTAAAGCTGCAAGAAGAAAACTGCTACCCATTCTTGTTTCTCTTTACTCTAGCATTCTCTGAACAGGATGTGGGAGAATAGTTCTGAGATAATCGGTAAGGAATTAGTTGTTGTTAATTAAAGAGGATATTTAATTACAGCTACTTAATTTCAGGATTCTAAGAATTTTGCAGTTGTCATTATTCATTTATTATTGTTTTCTATTTGAGAACCCATAACTCAAAGAGCACTGGACAACACACAACCCTTTTAATCTTAAAACCTTATGGAACAGATATATAGATATTACTAATTGGAAGATTTGCTCAGGACCGTGGGAAACCTCACCTGGAACAGAGAAACAGACAATATAGTATAGAAATAGGAGAAGTTTATTGAGTAGACCCTACCATGCCCCGGCGAGGCAGGGGTCAAGCCTCTCCCTGGAAAAGGATAAGCAGGATTTTAAAGTTGTCTTGGATGGGAAAAAAGGTACAGGGACCAGTAGAACCGATGTGTTTCATATGGCCTTCTGTTATCTATAGGAGGTTGATATGAGGAAGCATGGAATGCAGCCTGGTGACTTTTTGAGACCAGTGGCCATAAGTCCTGTCTTCCGCACTGGGAGCAGGGTGATCTTGGATTCTGGGAATGTCGCTATCTCATCAGGTATTCACCATTTAGTCCTGAGCAAATATTACACTAGTATCTATAAATTTCAGCGAGACAGTAAAATGTGTTAGAGTCCATTCATTCTATAATACAGTGAGGTTCGTTCTTCAGGTACTATTTATCTATATCAGTTCCACATGGAATGCGAGTCATTATCCTTGAGCATCTTCTCCTCTTAGACTTTGGTAGATCTAGAAATAATACGCATCACAGGCTAGTTTTGGCGGGGTCTCTTTGGAATAACTCTGAAGACAAACAACACACATCAGATAATCATGAAGTAAAGAAACAGTTTGAAATAAAAATAATTGAAATTAAGGAATATATTGTAAACCAGTTGGATAGATTGGTTTGTTGTAAAAAGTTTGTATTATCTTTTTAGAACCATGATAAAGACATCTCTAGATCCAGGACAAAATAAAGATGAGGGTAGTGATGAAGCCTTTTCCAAAACTTAGCTCAACATTTGCCAGTTGAATTCAAGGTGACTTGGTGGTAAGAAGGTTCTATATGATTATTGCATTTCATGGTATGAGAATTAGAGTTATGATCTCTAATGATAAAATGAAATGAGAGACATTTCATAGGGAAATTAAAGTTAGGATTCCATGACAAATTATACATAAATCCTTAAGAGTGTCTTGATGACTCTGAGATCCCTCAGGGTGAAAAAAAGTGTATTCTCCCAGATTTCGTTAACATCTTACAACTGTACTAAGATTAAGGGTCCATGGGAATTAAATAGAGAATGAACACAGATTTGGGAAAAAGTCAGATAATACGGTTTCCTGCAGTGAATTTGACAGAGATACTGCATGGTGTTTGTTATATAAGGAATAATTTTTAGGAAATAATCAACATAGAGATGACTACTGTGTGTTCATGGTAAAAAGTCAAAGCCTTTTTCTATATTCTACTGGGACAGTTTTCTGTATTATCTTAAAATAAAACTGATATTTAGATGTGTGACAGCACCTAACTATCAGGAATAGATGTTTAGATATCCCACCTGATAATAATATGGAAAGGAAACATGCCCGATGATTGTGAAACTTTCTCAGTTAGAGAAAAATCTGTCCTTCAGACCTGAGCAGAAATATTATCACAGCTAGGTATAAATGCAATATATCTTGTAATATAAAAGTCAGGTGTTGCTGTACAGTAAGAAATACGTGTAAAGATCCTTTAATTTTCCCTGTTCTGACTTTGGACTCTCAGAACTGGATATTTGGGTAATTGAGTCAGTACCACAATCTCTTCTTCTGGGTGAACTGATTAAATTAAGGCATGGATTTACTGTATTATTACCAATGCATCAGTTTCTTCTTGATTTATAATGATTTATCACAAGTCATTAACTAAAAAGAACAGACATTTATTATTTTACAGTTCTGGAGGTCAGAACTTGAAAATTAGTTCTTCTGTGTCAAGGAGGATGTGTTCCTTTTGAAAGCTTCAGGAAAGAATCCATTTTCTTTTTTCAGTTTCTTGAGCTTTCTCCCATACCTGGATTTTGCCTTTAATCTACTCCAAAATTCAGTACCCTGAACAGATCTCCTTCTCTGCCTAATTTTCCTGCTGCCCCGTGTAAGAATATTCTTACTTTGTGCTAACTCTGACAATGCATGATAATCTCCCTATCCCAAGATACTTTTTAAAAACTTGATATTTTATAGTTATAGTCTATTAATAATGGTTTTTGATGCACATAATACCTATCCCAATACTTTTAACTTAGTAATATCCGCAAGATCCCCTTTACTGGGCAAAATAGCACATTCATAGGTTCTAAGAAATAAGACACAAGCTGCCTATTGGACAACATTTTATTCTGCTTTCCATAACTATATAGATTTTAGATTGCCACAAATGTCACAAAACATTACATTTGTGTCCACTAGATTAAGGACTCTGCTTATATGATGTCCTAACTAATTTGCAGGGTTGTTCTCTGAGGTCTACTCTGATATTTAGCTTAATGGCTTTTGAGCAGGTTAATGAGAACCTTAGCATGAGTCTGGCTTTGTTTTGTTTTTGTTTTTATAGAAAAACATTTTTTCATTACTAAATGTAAAGCATGAACACAAATAGAGCTGTGTATAAAGGAGGGTAAGTAGAATGGTGACATGACATGTACTGAACATTTGGTCACATCATGAGCACTTTAAGTTGACACTCAAAATTCAGATATATACAGAGACTGTATATATGATTTGGTTGTTTAAAGGAGATTGAAATGGTGACAGACATCAGTGACCTTTTGATCCTTTTAATCCTGAGTTTATTAGTTTATTAAATGACTTAATGGAGAAGTTCCATTTTGTTCAGGAACCACTGTTCCTTCATAGTCATTACCAAGTATATATTTATAATGATGAGTCAAATAAAGCTTCAAGATTTACCAACACACAAAAGTCTCAGAGTACAAAATGGACTTCTCGCCCACAGCTTCCATTAAAGTTAATGAGAAGCTAATCATGTCAATGGAAGTGACAGAGAAGAATCTTAAGAAACTTTGGGAACAGACGGGCACAAGATGGGATTGGCTGAACACTAATTCAAATAATTCAACTTCACATGAAGCGGGGAGCATAAAGGACAGGAGGAGATTGTGCTAATGCTCTATAGAACACTCTAATTCTGGCTGCAGTAACATTGCCTCTTAGCTTGGAGTGTTTGTCCGAATGAACCACTTCATTAAAAAAAGAGTGGTTCTAGTTACTTAAAAGCTTTATTATCATGTCATGAAAGTCCAAAAATTTCCCTTGCTATAAAATTGCTTCTATTCTGTTTACAGAAATGCCTGGCCTCTAACCTCATTCAACTGCCTCTGTTTGTTATACTCTTAACTCTTAGGTAGTATTTCACTTTGAAAGCATTATATTTTTCCATTTTGATATCACTTATATCACCTGTATCACTTGTCATCCCATTGCTCATCGATTTGCTGGAGCGGGCACCAGTAACATCTCCATTGTGAGACTTGTTGTTACTGTTTTGGCATATTGAATACGCCACTGGTCGCTTGCCAGGCTCTGCCGTGAGGGCGGGATACTCTTGGTAGGCTTTCTGAGAGAGGTGGAGGAATTGAACCTGGGTCGGCCTCATGCAAAGCCCTGCCCAATGCCCTATCCACTGTGCTATTGCTCCAGCCCCATTTTGATATATGAATCCTATGTGTTTGTGTATAGACAAAGAAAGTGAAAAGAGAAAAAGACACGTGAGCTGGTATTAGTTGGAATAAGAGGGACCTTAGTTCTTGGCAGAACCTTAATGCCCTTGAAAGGTAAATCTGGAAGAGTTTTATCCTAACCTCATATTTTGAAGTTGAGAAGAATAAGGTCCAGAAGAGGGTGGGGAATTGCCCAGTCTTACCAGAACAGTAAAAGAATGATCACTGAATATATCTTCCATTTATCCATCAGGTTGGTATGTATCTTTTAATGAGTACCATATTCTGTTCTTGGGTGATGGCACTGGATTCCCAACCACTTTTGTCTGTGTAGAGTGCTTTCTGAAACCACTGATCATTATTGAAGCCCATTCAAATCTTCCTAATAATTCACTCTTACTCCACCAAAGAGACATCTCAATTTTCCATTTGGTTTTAAAAGTTACACTGTTCTTTTTCATGATATTTGATCATTCTATATAGAATATCTTCCTGTTCTTTAAATAACCCTTCACCCTCCTTCTGAAATGTGCTTTTATTCTTTCTGAGTCTCCACAGAATTTTTATATTTCTTTCTAAAGGTCTACTATTTTCTAAATTGTTTTAGTTACTTGCAAAAATGTATCAATACACATGATGATGAAAAGAACAAGGTATTGAGGGAAAGATTAAAATTTGATTCATCCCTATATCATGTCATAATATAGCAAGGTCTAGCATACAGAGAAAACAGCGATCATAACAGCAAATACCAGAAAACATTTATGTCCCAGATGATTTTAGCCATTTTGCATTTAGTTAGTCATTTAACCTCATCACATCTCATTAGCAATTTTTTTTATTATCCCTATCTTATAGGAGGATATTGAGGTATGGAAGGGAATATTGTTCAAGTCTATCCAACCAATAGTAATAAGTTAGAGTACGAGTCAGGGAATATGGCTTCAGAATCAAATCCTTAATCAGTAGTCAGAATACCCTACGTACATTTACTGAAGTAGCTATACATCTGTCTATGTCTACATCAGTGTCTGTCTTTATGTGTGAATATATGCATACACCATCATCATTGTGTCGACATCTTATGTATGTCTACATGTATAGCTATAAAGATGTTATTGAGTGTTATTACAATGACTCTGCACCTTATTACATAATAAAAGTTTATGTTTTTAGTATGAACCAAAGTAGTGAATATTATGAGTTTTTGAAGCAGATTGAGAGAAAATAGCCCTGGGGCAAAGGCAGAGTCTTTCTCTCCAAAATGTCTCAGCTAAGACTAGTTCTGGGGTTTCTGGAGAGTAAAAATGAGAAGAGTACTTTGTTTTAAATTATCCTTAAGTGCTCCTGGTTTTCCAATTTACCTTGGGACAATCAATAACATACATTATAAGATATAGGAACAGGGAAGTTATAACCAAGCTGTGTCTTCACATGAATATATATTAACATAATCTAGTTTCCCTGTTGTACCACCAATATAGGTACCAGGAGCTTTAATAATTAATCAAATTAAGACCTAGAAATCATTCCCATTTTAGGAAGTTTGTTTCTATTAGCTATCAATTAACACTAATGGCTTCAGGTTCCTTCTCAGCGTGTTTTTAAAAAAATGGAAAATGGAAAAGCACTGCAGTGTGTTAATGGAACCATAATACATATTGCCTAATGAAGCATAAAGGCCTTGTTTACTCTGAACACTGTAATTATTTAAGAGCTTTTAAAACCCAGTGTCAAATGTTGATGTTTACCTACCACTTTCTCATCACTGGAGCGATGCACTTAATATTTTATCTCAATTCGGTGGAGGTAAGCTGAAAATAAATAGCTAATTAGTTGTTTCCGTTTGCAAAATTTTTTCATTGCCATGAAAATCCTTTGTAAGTCTAGCATCTGTTGTCATGAGATACTTTAGATACTTTACAGCAACATTCTGCACTATCATTTTCTGCAGGTTCACAAGCAAGTCCCTCTAATACAGCAGTTCCTGATTTTGTTTGCCCGATGAAAACTCAACAATTACCCTCTGTACCATGTATGAGGTAAGGAAGACCAAACAGGAATCAGAACCAAATCAGAACCTTTTGAGCCTGCAGGTAGATGCACTAGTCTTGATTTAGATTCTCTGTTCAAACTGACTCATGTACTTACTGACTGCCTGACCTTGGGAAAAATACTCTATCTCTTGGAGACCATTTCTTCATCTACATAATGGGAGTGACAATACTGAGCCTTATTTCTTAGATTCGTTGCTGAAAAATGTGTGATCTGCCCACCGAGATACCAGAGCAGCCCCGACCTATACTTAAATGGTTAACAGACCACCTAGGATTTTTCACAAGGAGAGAAAAAGTAAAGAGAGATTAAAACCAATCAGTGTGAAGATTTAATTGATTCAAATTAGAAGCAAAAAATTTACCCTGTAAACTACAGAGAACCAGAGAAAATTCATAAACAGGCCAATGGGGGGGGGGGGAATATCTCTGCTCAGAGGCATGAAAGTCAGAGGAAGAGTCTGATGCCAAACATTCCATAAACATATATTCCTTTTTCTGCCTTGCCATCTTCCACGAACCCACTCTCCCAAGTCTCTCAGGAAGTGGAAGGTCATAACAGGGCTCACAGGGGCCTGTTATTCACAGGATCCCATGCTGTCGTGTACCTGGCCACAGGGATGTGGACAATAAGTGCTCATTGCTATAGTGGCTCTGGGCCCCTTGAATCAGTCTGTTGGAATGATGAAATTCCACCAGGCACTGTTTCTTTTTTGTAAACAAGTACTCAAGAATGTCACTGAGATGAGGTTTCCTCAACCCCTTTCTGACAAGGCCCTCCAGAGCATTTCAAAATGCGTGCACAAACTCACAGACTTCTTTTATCTGGTGGGAGGGAATGTGCTAACTTCTGGGAAAAATGTTTTATTTCTTCTTCAATTGTGAAATGTGTGGCATGCCATATACTTCATCTGAGGCTGAGAGCTTATGGTTAGAATTTCTGACTAAATGTTGGCATCCAGGGAAATTTCTAAGATGTACCTGTGAAGCTCTTAGGATGCTGTCTGCTCTTTGTGGCAAGTTGGGGCTCCATCTCTTCCTCTCAAGCATGACCGTGGACTCCTCATTGCTTCTATTGATTGACATGATCATCTGTTTTTTTTTTTTTTTTTTGCTTTTTGGGTCACACCTGGCGATGCACAGGGGTTACTCCTGGCTTTGCACTCAGGAATTACCCCTGGCCGTGCTCAGGGGACCATATGGGATGCTGGGATTTGAACCCGGGTCGGCCGCGTGCAAGGCAAACGCCCTACCCGCTGTGCTATCTCTCCAGCCCCTGATCATCTGTTTTTATCTTTTCTTTTATTGATATGGTGCATGAGGTTGATCGACTTGTGAATGTTAAAGGCCCAGATGGATTCACTAGTGAATTCTCGCAAACCTTTAAAGAGGACCTACAGCTAACCATTTTCAAGCTTATTCGGGAAACTGAAGAAACAGAAACACTCCCAGTTTGTATGAGGCAAATATTATCCTGATTCCTCACTGCTCCTAAAATGGAACAACATGAAGTCCTTCATTGACTGGCCTCTGTGTATTCACAAAAGGGCAGCGGGGCTCTATCTCTTCTGCCATCCGAGTTCGGTTAGTCTCACGTCCCTTCCACCACCCCGGGGAGGCCAATGGTGATGGGCAGGCAAAGGAAGGAATGAGGGCCAGGCTGGTCGGTATCAATTGCAGTTTATTCCATTCCCATCTCTATTCTCCTCTGATTCTCCTCCTGCTTCTCCCTCCCCCTTGCTACTTCATTCTCCTTCTGGCTCTGGATCCCCCTTATGCTTCTCTCTCTCTCGATCCCCTCTCACTCTCACTTCTGACTCTGTCTCTTACTTCTGACTCTGACCCTTCCTTCTGACTCTGACTCTCACTCGCTTTGTGCTCTTTCTTCCCCCTGCCTCTGGCTCCAATGACTCCCTGATTCTCCTTTGCCTTGTGCTCTGCTTCTGTGTCTTTTCCCTTACTTCTCCTACAGTCTTAGTTTATATAGCAATCACATAGGGTGGTGACACAAAGGTGGGTTGAACATTAACAAATCAACAAAGAGGGGTAAGATCACTCCTGCAGGAGATTAACAAAATCTCATCTAAGGAGATTACTCCAGATTACTAGATCTGCTCAAGGGTGGGATCCAAACAAGGGTGTGTCACTTTCTCCTTACCTCAGCTAGTAATCCACTTAAATAGTTGTGGTAAATATACTTCAAGTATTTCTAGCAATGTCATTCTGTATGAGCACATTAAGAGTTATATCAAACTTAGAGTTTGGTTCTTCCTGAGGACATCTCATTATATATTCCAGACTGCAGTCCTCAGGCCAGATTAGTCTTCCTAACCCCAGTAGGGTCTAATCTCGTCATTACTTTTGGATCATGACAGCATTTGTCTATGATTATGCCCTCAACTTGTAGTTGAATATTGTGGCGCTTTGGCCTGGCTCATTTCGATGCCAGGTTAGCTCACAGCTTGCCCAGGGTCCATTCAGTCCCTCGTTGGGACCCTGCTTTTAGGGTGCTAGGAACTAAGGGCAACTGAGTCAAGAAAGCAGACACCCAAGAATAAGTATTATTAGGAGTCAATCAACTCACAAGTTACAAGAGCATAACACTAACTGTCTTCCTGTGTCCGTACACAAAGGACATTGTTTTAAGGTAAACTCTGCAAAAGACATAAATTTAGAATACAACTTCAGAGTCCTTAGAAGGATCTGATCTTACGAGCTAACAGGATCTGATTAGGGGATAAGGTGATTAACTGGTTGGGAAGGAGGGTGCAGAGAAGAGTTTACAGATAAGCAAAGGAATGGGAATGACTTGGGAGCACTGTGATGGGTGTCGCCCGATAAACCAAAGTTCCCTGTAGCAAGGCTAAAAGGACAAACCCAAGGTTATCCTACAGCCTCAATCTTTCTTCTAGTGCTTTTCTTATTTTCAGTTTTCCTTGAGCTTTATATTTGTGTTCAATCTCCTTTCCCTCCAACCACCAGCTCTACACTCTGTTTTCCTTCTGATGTGCTTCTCTGCCTGGAAAGCTCTCTGTGAATGTTTTTACCTATAACAACACTTATCACACAAAATCACATTCTCTTTGAAGACTTCAAATCACCTTCTCATTTAAAATAATGCCCTCATTGTTTCAAAATTCTCTAGCTTACATTTCCAAGGTGTTGGAATATATTCTTTTTTTGACTTGTGGGTCATGCCCCTAGAGAGAAAAAGGCAAGCCAATAAATGTGGGTTACATCTGAGAAGGGATTAATATCAAGGATATACAAGACACTAGTAGAATTGTATAAGAAAAAAACCTCCAACCCCATCAAAAAATGGGGAGAAGAAATGAACAGAAGTTTCCTCAAAAAAGAAATACAGGGGTGGCACCGGCCCCACTTGCTGCCGAGATGTGATCCTGGGGGCCACACATGTGCAGCTTCTCTGCAGCTGCATGAGCAAGACTCCAGAGGCCAACTAAACTACTTTTGGTATGGGTAGCTCCTTGCAGAATGTCTCCAGACTGAGAACTTGAGAACTAAGCCGAGGCCCCAAGCCTGCCCAGAAGGGGAAAGGTACTTCTCTCCTTCTCTCTCTCTCTCTCTCTCTCTCTCTCTCTCTCTCTCTCTCTCTCTCTCTCTCTCTCTCTCCTTTTTCCTTGCTGGGGGTGAAGGGTGTGGCGACCGCCATATTATGAGGACCACAGATGAGAGTTACAAGCTTGCAATGATCCAATATCTGGAAGAAATTTCCCTGGACTTGGTTGCTAAAATACAGAAATCCAAAACCACGCGACCTTATATCTCTTAACAACAGGTCTGACTCTAGTGGGGTACTCCTAACAATAATAGTGAGGTTTTTGTTGAAATATTGAATCCAACCAAAGTAAAGAGAAAGTAAAGTGAAATTTATCAGTTCGGGTGGGGAGGGGGGCACAGGATGGGAGGTATACTGGGTTTTTGGTGTTTTTTGGTTTTTTTATTTTGGTGGTGGAATATGGGCACTGGTGAAGGGATGGTTGTTTCAGCATTGTAGAACTGAGACTTAAACCTGAAAGCATTGTAATTTTCCACATGGTGATTCAATAAAATAAAAAAATTTAAAGAAAAAGAAATACAGGGGCTGGAGCAATAGCACAGTGGGTAGGGCGTTTGCCTTGCACGTGGTCGACCCGGGCTCAATTCCCAGCATCCCATATGGTCCCTTGAGCATCACCAGAGGTAATTCCTGAGTGCAGAGCCAGGAGTAACCCCTGAGCATTGTTGGGTGTGGCCCAAAATGCAATAAATAAACAAACAAACAAATAAATAAATAAATAAAAATAAAAATAAATACAAATGGCCCAAAGGCACATGAAAAAATGCTCCACATCTCTAGTGATCAGGGAGATGCAAATCAAAGCAACAATGAGATATCATCTCACACCACAGAGACTGGCACACATTCAAAAGAACGAAAACAACCAGTGCTGGCGTGGATGTGGGGAAAAAAGGGACGCTCCTTCACTGTTGGTAGGAATGCTGACTGGTCCGGCCTTTCTGGAAAACAATATGGACAGTCCTTCAAAAACTAGAAATTGAGCTTCTATATGACCCCACAATACCACTTCTGGGAATATATCCCGAGGATGCAAAAAAGCACAGTAGAAATGACATCTGTACCTATATATTCATTGCAGCACTGTTCACAATAGCCAAAATCTGGAAACAATCCGAGTGCCCTAAAACAGATGACTGGTTAAAGAAACTTTGGTACATCTACACAATGGAATACTGTGCAGCTGTTAGGAGAGATGAGGTCATGAAATTTGCTTATAAGTGGATAAACATGGAGAGTATCATGCTAAGCGAAATGAGTCAGAAAGAGAGGGACAGACATAGAGGGACTGCACTCATTTGTGGAGTATAAAATAACATCACAAGAGGCTGACATCCAAGGACAGTGGATACAAGGGCCAGGGGGATTGCCCCATAGCTGGAAGACTGCTTCATGAGCAGAGGGGAGAAGGCAGATGGAATAGAGAAGGAAAATGATGGCTAGAGGAACTAGTTGGGATGAGAGATGCATGCCGAAAGTAGATAATGGACCAAGCATGATGACCTCTCAGTGTCTGTGCTGCAAGCTATAATGCCCCAAAGTAGAGAGAGAGTATGGGGAATATTGTCTGCCATAGAGGCAGGGGGAGGGTGGGACAGAGGGGGGTATACTGGTGATATTGGTGGTGGGGAATGTGCACTGGTGGAAGGATGGGTGTTTGATCATTGTTCGATTGTAACCCAAACATGAAAGCTCGTAACTATCTCATGGTGATTCAATAAAATTTTTAAAAAATGTGGGTTAGAGTATTGGAAATAAGATGCTTTTCTTCTGCTTTTTTTTTTTTGCACTGCTGGGAGTGGGGTGGGGGGTGGTGCTTCCAGGTAGGAGGGAAAAAGAACCAAGAAGCATGGGATAAATAAAATTTATTGTTATTGTTTTTGCACTGGGGAGGGTCACACCCAGTGGTGTTCAGCCCCTCAGCATTGTCAGCCACATGCTCCAACCCTCTAAAAAAACCCCAAAAACATAATAAACAAACCAAATTTGGGGTAGATTGCTGGAATTAATTTTTTTTTGTACCGGGGGGGGTGCATGTTCCCTCTGACCAAAAAACAAAACTCAAAGCAGGAAGCATAGAACAGAGTAGATTAATTTTCAACTTTAACCATAGTCAAACTTAAACCCATACCCAAATCTGAACCTCAATATTAATAGTGGTTCTAACTGTAAAACTTGCCCGAATAGCTACCATAGCATAGACTTAAACCTACAAATTAATGCAAATTTAACATAAACCCTAATAGTAATTTCATTTTCAACCTTGACCATAGCCAAAACAATATCATAACCCTATCCTTTTAACACTATCTTTTTTTTAAAATAAATTTATTTATTTTTAATTAATGAATCACCATGAGGGTACAGTTACGGATTTATACACATCTGTGCTTATGCTTCCCCCATACAAAGTTCGGGAACCCATCCCTTCACCAGTGCCCATATTCCACCACCAGTAAAATCAGCATCCCTCCCATCCTCCCCAATCCCATCTCCCCCCACCCCACCCTGTCACTGTGGCAGGGCATTCCCTTCTGTTCTCTCCCTCTAATTAGCTATTGTGGTTTGCAATAAAGGTGTTGAGTGGCCACTGTGCTCAGTCTCTAGCCCTCATTCAGCCCGCAACTCCCTTCTCCCACATGGCCTTCGACTACATTATAGTTGGTGATCCCTTCTCTGAGTTGCCCTTTCCCCAGAATGTGAGGCCAACCTCTTAGCCATGGAGTCAACCTCCTGGTAGTTGTTTCTACAATTCTTGGGTGTTAGTCTCCCACTCTGTTATTCTATATGTCATAGATGAGTGCAATCTTTCTATGTCTGTCTCTCTCTTTCTGACTTATTTCACTTAGCATGAAACTTTTCATGCCGATCCACTTAAATAAAAAATTTGTGACCTCCTTTTTTCTAACAGCTGCATAGTATTCCATTGTATAGATGTACCAAAGTTTCCTCAACCAGTCATCCGTTCTAGGGCATTCGGGTTTTTTCCAGATTCTGGCTATTGTAAACAGTGCTGCGATGAACATACATGTGCAGATGCCATTTCGATTATACTTTTTTGCCTCTCTGGGATATATTCCCAGCAGTGGTATTGCTGGGTCAAATGGGAGCTCAATTTCTAATTTTTGAGAATCGTCCATATTGTTTTCCAGAAGGGCTGAACCAGTGGGCATTCCCACCAGCAGTGTACAAGGGTCCCTTTCTCACCACATCCTCTCCAACAGCGGTTGCTTTTGTTCTTTTGGATGTGCGCTAGTCTCTGTGGTGTGAGGTGGTATCTTGTGGTTATTTTGATCTGCATCTCTCTGATGATTAGTGATGTAGAGCACTTTTTCATGTGCCTTTTGGCCATTCGTATTTCTTCTTTGGTAAAGTTTCTGTTCATTTCTTCGCCCCATTTTTTGATGGGGTCGGATGTTTTCTTCTTGTAGAGTTCAACCAGTGCTTTATATACCATTGATATCAACCCCTTATCTGATGGGTATTGTGTAAATATCCTTTCCCATTCTGTAGATAGTCTTTGGGTTCTGGTCACTGTATCTTTTGTGGTGCAAAAGATTTTTAGTTTAATGTAGTCCCATTTGTTGATCTCTGTTTTTACTAGATTGCTTAGTTCTGTGTCACCTTTGAAGATACCTTTATCTTCAATATCGTGGAGGGTTTTGCCGACCTTGTCTTCAATGTACCTTATGGTTTGTGGTCTAATGTTGAGGTCTTTAATCCATTTTGATCTGACTTTTGTGCATGGTGTCAGGTCAAGGTCTACGCCCATTTTTTTGCATGTGGTTGTCCAGTTGTGCCAGCACCATTTGTTAAAGAGGCTTTCCTTGCTCCACTTCACATCTCTTGCTCCCTTATCAAAGATTAGATGATCATACATTTGGGGTTATGTGTAAGGGTATTCCACCCTGTTCCATTGGTCTACGGCTCTGCCTTTGTTCCAGTACCATGCTGTTTTAATTGTTACTGCTTTGTAGTAAAGATTGAGGTTGGGGAGGGTGATACCTCCCATCGTCTTTTTCCCAAGAATTGTTTTAGCTATCCTTGGACGTCTGTTGTTCCATATGAATTTTAGGATTGCTTGATCCATTTCTTTGAAGAATGTCATGGGTATACTTATAGGGATCGCGTTGAATCTGTATAATGCTTTGGGGAGTATTGCCATTTTGACAACATTGATTCTCCCTATCCACGAGCAGGGTATATGTTTCCATTTCCTCATGTACTCTTTGATTTCATGGAGTAGCGTTATGTAGTTTTCTTTGTAGAGGTCTTTTACTTCCTTGGTTAAGCTGATTCCGAGGTACTTGATTTTCTGGGGCATGATTGTGAATGGGATTGCTTTTTTTATGTCCCTTTTCTCTGCCTCATTGTTTGCATATATGAAGGCCATGGATTTTTGGGTATTGATTTTGTAGCCTGCAACTTTACTGTATAAGTCTATTGTTTCTAAGAGTTTCTTAGTAGAGGTTTTAGGCTTCTCTAGATATAGTATCATATCGTCTGCAAATAGTGAGAGTTTGATTTCTTCCTTTCCTATCTGGATGCCCTTAATCTCTTTTTCTTGTCTAATAGCTATCGCAAGTACTTCCAGTACTATATTGAAGAGGAATGGTGAGAGTGGGCATCCTTGTCTTGTGCCTGATCTCAGAGGAAAGGCCCTTAGTTTTTCCCCGTTGAGGATAATGCTTGCCGTAGGCTTGTGATAGATGGCTTCGACTATCTTGAGGAAAGTTCCTCCAAACCCCATTTTGACGAGGGTTTTCATCATGAAAGGATGTTGGATCTTGTCAAATGCTTTCTCTGCATCTATTGATATGATCATATGGTTTTTATCTTTGCTTTTATTGATATGGTGGATTATGTTGATTGATTTCCGAATGTTAAACCATCCTTGCATCCCCAGGATGAATCCCACTTGGTCGTGATGTATGATCTTTTTGATGAGTTGTTGGATCCTATTTGCCAGTATTTTGTTGAGGATCTTCGCATCGGTGTTCATCAGGGATATTGGTCTGTAATTTTCTTTCTTAGTGGTGTCTTTGTTTGCTTTTGGTATTAGGGATATGTGTGCTTCATAGAAACTGTTTGGGAGATTTCCTGTTTTTTCAATTTCCTGGAAAAGTTTGAGGAAAACAGGCAGCAGGTCTTCTTTAAATGTTTGGAAGAATTCGCCAGTGAAACCATCTGGGCCTGGGCTTTTGTTTTTGGGGAGGTTTTTGATCACAGTTTCAATTTCCTTAACATTGATGGGTCTATTCAGGTATTCCAAGTCTTCTTTGTTCAGTCTTGGGAGGTTGTAAGAATCGAGGAATCCATCCATTTCTTTTAGGTTCTCCTGCTTTGTGGCATATAGACTTTCGAAGTAGTCTCTAATGATCTTTTGAATCTCACTGTTTTCTGTTATGATGTCCCCCTTTTCATTTCTGATTCGATTTATTAGGGTTCTTTCTCTTTCTTTCTTTGTGAGTCTTGCTAGCGGTTTATCAATCTTGTTTATTTTCTCGAAGAACCAGCTCTTTGTTTCATTGATCTTTCGGATTGTCTTTTTGGTTTCCATGTCATTATTTCTGCTCTAATTTTTATTATTTCTTTCCTTCGATCTGGTTTGGGTTCCCTTTTCTGGTCCTTTTCTAAGGTCTTGAGTCGTGAAGTCAGACTGTCTATGTGGGCCCTTTCTTCTTTCCTGAGGAATGCTTGGAGAGCTATAAATTTTCCCCTTAGCACGGCTTTAGCTGCGTCCCATAGGTTTTGGCAGCTCGTGTCTTCATTCTCATTTGTTTCTAAGTATTTTTTGATTTCTTCCTTGATTTCCTTCCTGACCCACTCATTGTTCAACATTGAATTGTTTAGTTTCCAAGTGTTTGACTTGATTCTCCGTGTCAGTGAGTGGTTAGCTTCTATCTTCAGCGCATCGTGGTCTGAAAAGATGGTTGATACAATTTCTATTTTTCCGATTCTATTGAGGTATGTTCTGGGGCCCAGTACATGGTCTATTTTAGAAAATGTTCCGTGTGCACTGGAAAAGAATGTGTATTCTTTCTTTTGGGGGTGTAAGGCCCTGTATAGGTCTATTAGGCCTCTCTCTTCAATTTCTTCTTTCAGAGTCAGTGTTTCCTTGTTGAGTTTTGTTCTTGTCGATCTATCTAGAGGCGATAAGGCCATATTGAAGTCTCCGACTACTATTGTGCTGTTAGTGATGTCCTCTTTGAAGTCTGCTAGGAGTTGTTTTAAATATTTAGCTGGTCGCTCATTAGGTGCATATATGTTTAAGAGTGTGATTTCTTCCTGTTGAACATATCCCTTGATAAACAGAAAATGACCTTCGCTGTCCCTTTTAATCTTTTTCAACCTGAAATCTATGTTGTTGGATATTAGGATGGCCACTCCAGCTTTTTTACGGGGGTTGTTTGCTTGCAGGATTGTTTTCCATCCTTTGACTTTGAGTCTATGTTTACTCTGTTTGTTCAGGTGTGTTTCTTGCAGGCAGCAGAATGATGGTTTTAATTTCTGGATCCATTTTGCCACTCTGTGTCTCTTTATGGGTGCATTTAGGCCGTTGACATTGAGAGAGATTATTGAGATAGGATTTTGTGTCATATTTCTGTGGTATTTGTTGTTTTTATGTGGCTCCACCTTGTCTTACAGTAGCCCCTTTAGACCTTCTTTCAAGTTTGGTTTTGAGTCTATGAAGGACCTGAGCTTTTAACACTATCTTTTAACACTAACCCTATCTTTTAACACTAACCCTATCTTTTAACACTAACCAAAATGTTGACTGTAACCATAATCCTAATATTCCCCTTGCCCTATCATAGGCCTAATCTGACCAATTATATTAAATTTTATATTCACCCTATCATCATTTTTCGTTTTCAACAATGACCATAGCCAAATCTAAACCATAACCTAATCTAAAGCTTAACCTAAACCTAATAATAACTATAATCCTAACCCTAATCCTAATATTGATGCTTACCCTAACAGAGAGTCTCTTGCCCCCGCACCTGGCTGTATTCCCCAGGGCCCCTTGGAGGGGGTGGGCTCCAGCTTCCCTCCCCGCCCAAACCTCTGGAGCCTAACCACAGCCATGCTCAAGGACCCTCTCCACATGTTTGGACAAGCCTCATGCATGAAGGTACCAGAGGAACCCAGGTGTGTGGGGCCCGGGGCTGAGACCTCCAAGGCTGCTCGGATGGGGACTGGGCCTCTTCCGCACAGATTTCCCATTTTCCAATAGCTAGGCGGTCACACCCAGGGACTGCCCCCTGCACTGTGTAATCACACCAATGGCCCACACCCAGAGACTTAAAACCAAGCTCCCGGAAGCAAAGTGAACGTGCGGCATCTTATAGCTTAGTTCTCCCTCTGGGACAACCTGACAAACGACTGAGTTTCCTGCCCACAGGGGAGAGCCTGGCAGGCTTCCCATGGCCCCTCATACGCCCAAACCAGTAACAATGCTGGATCTCATTCCCTTGACCCTGAAAGAGCCTCCAATGTGGCACCATTGGGAAGGACAAGTAAAGAGAGGCTTCTAAAATCTCAGGGCTAAGACGAATGGAGACGTTACTGAGACCATGAGAAATTTGACCATCAATGAGATGATGATGTTGATGATGATGAACCTAGCATTCGTCTAACCTTACCAATTACTTTGAAGTTAACATTCATCCTAATAGTAATTTTTCTTTTCTTTTTCTTTTTTTTCTTTTTGGGTCACACCCGGGGATGCACAGGGGATACTCCTGGTTCTGCACTCAGGAATTACTCCTGCTTGTGCTCGCGGAACCATATGAAATGCTGGAGATCGAACCCAGGATAGCCACATGTAAGGCAAATACCCTACTCACTGTGCTATTGCTCCAGCCCCAGTAATTTTTTTTCTATATAAAGTATTTTATTGAACTTGTCATTTCCTGTATTCATTATTGGATTTATAGTATATGACACATGACAATAATACCACAAATGAGGAGAGAGGAAATGGAGATATAGTGGAGTAAGTTTTTTTTAAATATCTCATTAGAATTAGATTTGTATAGAAATTAACAGAGTATGATAAGTTTAGGTACTGTTATAAACCCAAGACAAACGTATAAAAAGTGACTTTAAAATGTTAAAATTAGGGGCTGGAGAGATAGCACAGCGGGTAGGGCGTTTGCCTTGCACGCGGCCGACCCGGGTTCAAATCCCAGCATCCCATATGGTCCCCTGAGCACGGCCAGGGGTAATTCCTGAGTGCAGAGCCAGGAGTAACCCCTGTGCATCGCCAGGTGTGACCCAAAAAGCAAAAAAAAAAATGTTAAAATTAAGTAAATCTTCTAAGATAGTTCATTAGAAAATGCTCAATTAATTCCAAATAAGACGGTAAAGAAATGGCATTAAAATGAACAAAAACATGTTATACCTGGAAAACAAGTTGCAAAATGTCAGACACTTATTGCATCACCTTAATAATAATGCTAAATGTGAATGAATGAAATAATCCAATTTTTAAATTACATTTTTTATTAGTGAATCACCGTGAGGTACAGTTACAGACTTACAACTTTTTGTGCTTGTGTTTCAGTCATACAATGCTCGAGTAACCATCCCTCCACCAGTGCCCATTCTCCACCACCAATGATCCCAGTATCCCTCCCATACCCCCACCCTATCCCACCACCCCCGCCCCACCTCTGTGGCAGGGCATTCCCTTTTGTTCTCTCTCTCCTTTTGGGTGTTGTGGTTTGCAATAGAGGTATTGAGTCCGCCCCAGTCATCTTTATTTTCAACGTTGAACATAGCCAAAACTGAATCCTAGCCCTAACTTGAACCCTAACTATAGCCCTCATCCTAACTATAACTGTAGCTCTAACCATCATTATTCTTTACCTTATTATATGCATAACCTTACCAATTACCCTAAATTTAACATTTACCCAAATACTTTAATTTTGAACCTTGATCATAGACAGAAGAATACTGTAGTCTTTTATCTTGAAACTTACTACTAACCCTAACTACAACCCTAACCATATTTCTTTTTTAAATTTTTAATTGATTTTTTATTGAATCACTGTGAAATTGACCATTACAAAGCTGTTCATGATTGGGTTTTAGTCATACAGTATCCCAACACTCATCCCTCTGCCAGTGTACATTTCTCAGCACCAGTGTCCCCAGGTTTTCTCCCATCACCCCCCACTCCCCATCCCCTGCCTGCCTCTAGGGCAAGTGCTTTTCTTCTCTCTGTCTCTCTCTTTATCTCTCTCTCTATCTCTCCCTCTCTCTCTCTCCTTTTGAGCATTGTAGCCTAACCATATTTCTAATACTAATCTATGTAGTAGTATAGGCCAATCTTTCAATTACCCTAAATTTTACATTCACTCTAATACTAATGATAATTTTCAATTTCTATTATAACTATATATAAACCCCAACTGACCAGAGCCCTAAACCTACACCTTTCACTAACTATACTTTAATCCGACTGCTCTAAATTTTGTATTTACCATAAAAATTTTCATCTTCAACGTTAATCACAATCAAACCTAAACACTAACCTTAAACTAGACCCTAACCCTAAACCTAATCTTAATTACAACCTTAGCCCTAATCCCCATATTGGCCCTTACCCTAGCAGATACCTAACCCTACCAATTATCCTAAGTTTAACATTCACCTAACACCAATTTTAATTTTCAACTTTTAACATAGATAAAACTTTATTTTAACCCGAACTTGAACCCTAATACTAATTATCATTCTAACCCTAATAATAATTCCCTTACCCTGGCACAATCTTAACCCTAATCCTACCAACTATGTAACAGTCACCATAATACTCACTTTTATTCTCGATGTTGACCATAGGCAAAACTGAATCCTAACTCTCACTAAACCCTAACCCTAACTCTATTTATAATTATAATCTTAATCATAAAATAAAGCCTGATAAGCTACCCGTGGAATATTCAATATGCCAAAAGCAGTAACAACAAGTCTCACAATGGAGACATTGCTGGCGCCGGCTCGCGTAAATAGATAAACAACAGGATGACAGTGCAGTGCTACAGTGCTACCATACATTGATCTAACCATATCAGTTACTCTAAATTTAATATTCAACATAACACTTTTATTTTCTATGTTGACCATAGCCTTAACTGAATCCTAAACTTACCCTGGGACCTAATGCTAACCCTAAAGCTAATTATAATCCTAACTATAACACTCTCACTCTAGCATAGGTTGAACACTACTGATTACAAAATTTAACTTTCACTTTAATACTAGCTCTAACTTCAACTTTCACCATAGTTAAACCTAAATCCTAATTCAAACCTGAAACCTAATCCTAGTCCTAGTATCTTTCATAACCCTAGTCCTAATCCATTTCCTAACACTTACCCCAGCATATAATTAACACTTTTGAATACAGAGACCATATTGTTTACCCTAATCATTACTTTAATTTCCAATGTTGACCATAGCCAAAACTGATTTCTAATTTCCTAATCCTAAATGGAATCCTAACCCTAATTATAATTCTAACCCTAGTTATGAAACTAATCCCTATTTTCGCTTATGCTTCTCTAATCCTAATTATAACTGTTATTATAACCTGGTTGTAACCCTAATCTTAACCCAAATACAAACCCTTACCATACCAGTGGCCTAAACCTATCAATTATCTAAATTAAACAGTCACCGTAATACTTTCATTTCCAATCTCAACCATATAAAAGTAACCTTAGCTAAAAGACCTAACATTAACTCTTTCCCCAGCATAGAGGCAACCTAGCCAATTACACTGAATTTTATATTCACCCTACTACTTTCATTTTCAACATGGACCATAGTAAACCTCAACCCAAACCTTAACCTGAAGCTGAACCCTAACCCAAACCCTAACTTTTTCCCTAGCACTAATCCTAAATTTTAATCCTTACCCTAGCATATTCCTTATCCTACCCCAAATTTAGCATTCACTCTAATACTAATCCTAATTGTACCCCCTAACCCTAACCTTAAGACTAATATTCACTCTAGCATAGGCCTAATCCTACCAATTACCCAAAATTTAACATTCACCTTTATACTAAATTTTATTTTCAACTTTGAACATAGCCAAACCAAAACCATAACGAACCCCACAGTTTGTTTATTCCACTATTCAATATCTATTTTCTCAAAATCTGCTCAACCCTATACCCTTCATTATTAGATCTCCTGCAAGTTATGGGTATGATTATTAAGTATTAAGCCATAAGGTAAAATGTTAAAAGAAGATAACAGTGATAGAATAGTTAATTGGTCACATGTAATATTTTTCCTTAGTAGACTATTTATAGGGACAGAATAATAAAGTCTTGGTCTTTGCAGTAAAAATTAAAGGCTTGGATAAGGCTTGGGATATAACTCAGAGGTTACGGACACCTGCCTTGCATGTGGAAGACTCTGGGTTTGATCCTTGGCACAACAGATATAGCTCTTGTGGCAGCAGTACCACTGGACTTGAGCCGATGCCAATTGGCAACTCACTAGCTTTGCACTGTCTGGCCGGTTGGTCTAGCATAGCTCATAGTGGCCCCCGGTCTCCTGAACATTGTTTGGGTGTGCCATCACTCTCAAAAACAAAACAAAGCAAAATAACACCTATGGACGCTTACCTTAATTGTCTGTGAAGTCCCTTTCTGTAAAGTCCTTAGATAAATACAGAAGAGTATAATATCCACCAGACAAACTAAACTAACAGCATCAACCCAACTTTTCTAAATAGTAAATGTTCGAGAAATCAAAATTTAGTGTTAAATTACTAAATAAAAGTACAAAAAATAAAAATCACATGTTGTCTGTGCATATAAAATTAAGGTGTTGAAAATCTACTTACAATAAAAAATAAAGGCAAGAAGAATATCATGCACGGGCCAAACATTTAGAAAAGGCTTATTTATTACAGTACAAAATTATCAGCACACCATTCTTTACTAGCCTGTTAGTGCCATGATGGGTACAAATAATAACAAAATTTGGGCTGGGGAGATAACTCAAGTGGCAGAGTACGTGTCTAGTATGTGAGAGACTCTGAGTAGGATCTCAGCGTTTCATGACCCGACTAAGCATTCCCTGGTGGTCCTGGAGAACAACTATATCACCAAGCCAGTACCTTTGGCTGGGCACTGCTGGATGGGTCCAGACCAACACTGCTGAGTGATTAAATTGAAATTGTATTGATGGAAGAATTGTTGACTTAGGAAAGAAGGTTCTAGGGAGTAAAGGGCATTGGATTTCTAAGATAAAGGAAACAAGGTGTTTATGGATTGAGAAAAAAATGATTCAAGGTTCAACAAACTTTTGAGATTAAAAATATTTTTTTTTGTGAAGTCAAAGACAGAGAAAGACAAATAATTCATGGCATTATTTATATATGACCAAAAATGTAAAGGTCAAATCATAGCAACAGAGCAGAAAAGTAGTTATAAGTGATTAGAAGGTGGAGTAATACGGAAAGGTTGCTTAAATGTATACATTTTCAGCTAAGGGTCAGAGATATACAGTGGTTTGGGTGTTTCCCTGGCATTTGGCTGACCCTGGTTTGATCCCCAGCTGTTGTCCAGAATCTTGCATTATTTTCCATTGCTTTTACTTCTCTATAGCCTCTTCGTTATTGTTGCAGGCTTGTATATAGTTCTCTGCATTCAAAATCGTTTTGTAACTTGCTATTGTAGTCTTCCTTCAACTCCATTTGTTTGGGTTCTTTCTTCTTTGAGTTGTATTTCTCTTTCAGTGATGGCTTAATTTTCATTGCCATTGAATGAAGTGTTAATTTAAGGTTCTCCACAAGACTCAAGAATTCCTATGAGCTTGAGGAGTTGCACAGCAAGGACTTCTGTCCCTATTTGCTAGTGCGGCTGAATTTCTTTGTTTCCCCATTGTCCTGGAAGTTTGGTGGGCGCTGACAGTTGAGCTTTAGATTCCTGATTATGTGCATACCTATCTGATTCATTATTTCCTGCTATGGTCTGTTACTCTATTTCCATGACTTTGCAATGGTATTTTACTTGGGACAGGCAAGTATTGGTCTAGTTCTTCTGGTTTAGTTACCAAGACTTTTACAGAGATATTCCAGGACAGAATTAAAGCAGCCAGCTCTTAGAGAGTGGGGGCTTGGAGGGGCAGAACAATCTAGCTCTAGGTGTCTGCATGGCCACTGGGGTGACTTCGCTCATCTGATTGGATTTAGAAATGACCTCATCTGGAGTAGGTCTCAAGGGCTGGTTGGGACCAAGCAGCACAGAGGAGGTGCCCCTTGGTCTGCAGCCTGGGGGAGGTGTCCCAAGGCTGAAAGGACAGTAACTGAGAGAACCACGTGTCTTCTGAGATAAATAAAACAGAAAATGGCTTCCCGAGGAATCTAGTGCCTAGAGAAAAGAGGGGCTCAGGTAGAATAAAAGTTGGACACCACTGCTGAGCTGGATTTGTACTTCTGCTTCAGGAAGAATTTAGAAATGGTACTGGTGAAAAAGGTCAATTATTTAGAGGTAAAAGATGAGAATCAAGATACGCTGGCGTGCTTTTAAAGGAGGATGAAGAGCAGTGTCATTTGAACAAATTGCAACAACTCTCAAGGTAAACTAGTTTTAAGTTTAAAACCAGAGAGAGGGGCCGGGGAGGTGGTTCAGGAGGCTGAATACACGCTTTGCACG
>NC_073303.1:293329437-293384610 GCF_027595985.1 Sorex araneus
AAACACTGCCCATCAGCAGGAGGCTGCAGGCCACAGAGCCCCGTTCATGATAAACCCTTGACGGCCGCCCCAGGGGCTATGAGAACCTTGACCCACATGCGCCCCTGCAGCGAGGAGACAGATACTCTGAGGAAACAGGCTGAGGGCTTGGGACGTGGCTAGAGTGGTAGTGCCTGTTCCTGGCATGTTTCAGGCCCTGAGCCCCATCCTGGTCACCACATGGATGAACTTTCCCAGAACGAGAGAGAGAGGGGGGGAGGGAGGGAGAGAAAGAGAGAGAGAGGGAGGGAGAGACCAGAGATGCAGGAAGAAGGGAGTAAGAAGAGAAAGAAGGAGATAAGGAAGAAAGGTGGGAAGGAAGGAGAGAGGGGAGGAAGAAAGAAAGAAAGAAAGAAAGAAAGAAAGAAAGAAAGAAAGAAAGAAAGAAAGAAAGAAAGAAAGAAAGAAAGAAAGAAAGGAAGGAAGGAAGGAAGGAAGGAAGGAAGGAAGGAAGGAAGAAGAAAGAAAGAAAGAAAGAAAGAAAGAAAGAAAGAAAGAAAGAAAGAAAGAAAGAAAGAAAGAAAGAAAGAAAGAGAGAAAGAGAGAAAGAAAGAGAAAGAGAGAGAGAGAAAGAAAGAAAAAGAGAGAAAGAGAGAAAGAAAGAAAGAGAGAAAGAGAGAGAGAGAAAAAGAAAGAGAGAGAGAAAGAAAGAAAGAAAAGAGAGAGAGAAAGAAAGAAAGAAAGGAAGGAAGGAAGGAAGGAAGGAAGGAAGGAAGGAAGGAAGGAAGGAGAAAGAGGAAGGGAATGAAAGAGAAAGAAAAATAAAAAAGAGACAAAGAAAGAGAAAGGAAAGAAAAAAGATGAGAGAAAGAAAGAAAAGAAAGGGAGGGGAAAGAAAGAAAAAGGAGAGAAAGAAAAAAGAGGAAAAGAAAGGAAGAAAGAAAAGAAAGAAAGAGGGAAAGAAAGAAAGAAAGGAGACAAAGAAGGGAAAGAGGGAGAGAAAGAAAGAGACAGAAAGGGGAGGGGAGGGGAGGAAAGGAGTGTGGAGGGGAGGGAAGGGTGTGAGGGAGGGAGGGGGGAGTCGGGGAGGGCTTCCTTCCCTCCCGCTCCCCTCCTGATGCAGTGCTCTGTGGAGCAGAATCCCTCGCCAAGCCAGCGGCTCTCCTGTCCCAGTCACCTTCTTCCACTCGTGCTTATTTTAGTGGAACAATGTGGTCAATGTCAGCGTGTCATGAGGTGAATGTATGATCGAATTAATTTTTTCAGGGGGGAAACACGGGACCTGAACCTCCATGTAAGTCAGGTGTTCTGAAAGTGGCTCAACAAGAGGAGGAGGAGGGACCCTGAGTGTAAAACGCGGCTCGAGAGGCGAGCGCCGCAGACGCCACCTGCTTATTACACCGGCTGGTGTGAATAATTGATCACATTTTACCCTGCGTGAAGCACCATTGAGGATTCATCTTCAGTTTAGTTCCAGACCACGTTAACCCCTGCCTGCCTCCATGGCCGTTGACAGGGGTGCTGTGTGGGAGAAGCTCCCCACCACTATTTTTTGAAGCATCTTTTTTAGCTGCATCCGGGTCAGGAAATCAAATCTGTGTCGACCTCATGCAGGGCAAGCGCCCTACCCACTGTACTGTCTTTTTGGCCCCGCATCACAACTCTCGAAAGGAGGTTGCTGTCACGTGGTCTGTTAGATCAGGAAGAAATCGGCTCAGCTCCGGGGATGGGAGCACCTGCGTTGCTTGTGACGAGCTCAGGTTTGATCACCAGCATGGCACAGTCCCCGAATTACCACCAGCATCTGGGCACGCATACACACTCCAATCCCTGAGTGGGGAGTACTCCTTGAGCACCACCAAGTGTGACCCCAAACCTAGCCAAAGCGAGAACAGACAAACAAACAACCAAACAACCTCACAACATCCACTGCCTGCGTCAAAACCCATGATTTTTACGA
Organism: Sorex araneus; assembly: GCF_027595985.1. NCBI lineage: Eukaryota > Metazoa > Chordata > Mammalia > Eulipotyphla > Soricidae > Sorex > Sorex araneus. The sequence goes on from NC_073303.1 coordinate 293,331,377, forward strand.
AACATTTTTTCGGAAGGCGGGGGTAGGAGTGACTAATGACGATGACGGGGCAAAATGTACCTCTCCAAGCCACTCCCTGGCACTGCCTGTGCCCTTGAACCGTTAAAGGAAGCACAATACAAACTCACAAACAAGCCCTTTGTGTCGCAAAGCATGTGTCCAAAGCGTGTTTCAGCATCAGAGGTATTTGCACAGCGCCACAGCCCCAACTATTCGGAGTCATTCCTTTGTCCTGTTTGCTGCCATCCTGTTTCGGATTAGAGGTCTCCAGAGGTCTGCAGCTTGCAGCCGTCTCCCCACCCCGCCACGGGGGCTGGAAAGCACAGGCCCCAATCTGCTGCTCTGCTCCTACCAAAGGTCCTGCACGCGTCTCCTCGGGCCCGCCCCTCCTCAGCCTCCTCCCCACCCAGCCTCCAGAACCAGCCTCCGTTTATTTCCCCGAGGCCCTGCGGGAGACCATCTCAGACCCTCTTCTCGACATTCGAAGCTCGAAATCGGTTTCCCTCTGTCCATTTCCTGCTACTGCCTCTAATCCCTTCCCCGAACAAACAAGCTGGGAACAAACACGCGTGTGATGACGTCTCTGGCGTGTCCCCACCTGCAGATAATGTCAGCCGTGGCCGGGCTGCTGGCCTTTCCTGCACCTCATCTCTGATAAACCCTGAGGTTCGAGGCGGATGTGTGCCACCCAGGTGGCCCAGGGGGAAGGACAGCTCTCCTTCCCAGGGTCCCCTTGGAGCATCTCGGGGCTCCAATGGAGCCAGGCTCCACGGGGCTGCTGACTTGCTCCAGGAGTCAGTAACCTTCACCAGCAGTGACCTACATACTGGCCCGAGGGACAGGGCCATGGCGGGTCTGTGGGCACAGACTGGACAGGTGGCCCCCTTCCAGCAGGTCCTCTCTGAGGGGAGGTTCTCAGCCTCCCAGGCCCCCTCGGACACTCTGCCTCCTCACCCCTGCTACTTCCCTGCCCACTTCCTGTCCAGCTTCACCTCTGGCGGCAGCCCCGCGCCCTGGGACAATAGCTGCAGGTGACCTGCAAGAGGGCTGGTATCAGACACAGCCCACCCTGCATGGTGCCACTCACAGAGCCCACGGGCAGGCAGACAGACAGACAGACAGACAGACAGGAGGATGGACGGGCAGACAGCACTCCCTAGTAGACTGGGAAGTCAGAGACCAGTCACTAGCTGCCCCCAGGGGATCGAATTGATGCAGTGATTAGATCGTCTGCCTAGGTAGATCACTGGGTACCCCCTCTCCAGAATTTTGATCTGCTGGGGTCCCTCCCCCACACAGAGCACTCTGCTTGGCCCCATATTTCCACATCTGAACCAGAAAGAGACCAAGCAGAATTATTCACCAGCAAGCGAGCGGATTCGGGGGAATCTAGGAATCTCAATAAAATCTCCGCCCTGAAAGAAAGGATTAAAATCTGAGGGAGGTAGAGGACTGTAAAGGGGACCTCTCCACCCCCCCCCCCCCGCAACAAAAAAAGAAAAAAGAAGTAAAGAAAAGAAAAAAAGGAAAACACCCTCAATGTGGCAAGAGAAACTGTAATTAAAATAACAAATTGCAATTGCGGGGCCGCGCGGGGAGGGTGGATGGGGCGAGATGCGTGTAAGGACCCAGGGACAGTCAGTGAAGCGTCTGACAGAAATGATTCCCAGGGATGTTCTGGGGAGAAAAATCCATCTGGAAACAGAGAAAGGAAATGAAACAAGAATTTGCTGCATTATTTAAAGCATCTCGCGGTGGGGGCGGGGGGCGGAGAGGAGGTTAAGAGGGAGAGGCGAGTGGAATTGCTCTAGCAAAGGGGATTAAAGAAATCACGGGGCTTTTTTGAAAAATGATTCAGGCCAAAAAGGGATGCAAATAATTGTAGGCTGCGAAATTAATGGTGGCCGAGATTCTGCGTTCCTTCTCCGGAGCTGCTGCACCGGCAAGGGGGGGAGAGGAAGGAGAGAGATTTGTATGCTCGGGGAGTGACGGCGTGTTTCAGCGCTGTTCCACAGAGCCTGCACTAAACCAGATGCAGGGCTCTGAGCCGGCGAGGGCCAGCTTCCCCCCTGGGACACGGCACCCCAGGATTTGAGTCGTTGGTGCTCTTGGAACAAAGGGCGTTGGAACCAGGCTCCACTCCCAGAGCTGCCACCCCTTGGGGTTGTGATTTGGGCTAGTTACTTAACCTCTCTGAGTTTCATCACTTTACAGGTCTGAGATCATGGTTCAGTGGGATGGAGGCTGTTGGCCCAGGTGACCGTGCCCATTGCATTCTGCCCAGGGGGTACCCCACTTTCCTGGGGCCTCCTGGGGCCTCCCTGGACAGCCCCTAGGCCTACAGGCGGGCAGGTGGGCAGCCTGGGTCGTTCTGAGGATGGCAGAGACTTCACCTGGCTCATCTCCATGGGGGACCCATGGAGCCCATCCAGTGGGTCCCCTGGCCCCTCCAAGGCCTCGCCAGCCCCGGGGAGCCCCGGGATGAGATGAAGCCTCAGATGGCTTCGTCCAGGGAAGGGGCAGCGAGAAGACAGAGGGAATATTCGGGAGAGAAACTGGACTTCCAACAGAGTGCTCTGGGCTCCAAGGGCAGAGGCAGGCAGGGCAGTGGAGACCATGGGGTGGGGGGAGGGAAGGCCACAGGAGAGCACGAGGATGGGGGGGAACCTCTCTGCACCCAGGGGACAGGCTTCTCGCCGTGTTGAGTGTCCTTTCCCGGGCTCTACTCTCTGCTGCAGCTACTTTGTTCTCTTGACTTTAAATCACTGTAACATTTTTTGAAAATATTCTTTTCCATGGGCTGGAGCGATAACACAGTGGTTAGGGAGTTTGCCTTGCATGCAGCTGACCTGGGTTCATTTCCTCTGTCCCTCTCGGAGATCCCGGCAAGCTACGGAGAGTATCCCGCCCACACGGCAGAGCCTGGCAAGCTCCCCGTTGCCAGGATATACCAAAAACAATAACAACAAGTCTCACAATGGAGACGTTATTGATGCCCGCTCGAGCAAATCGATGAACAATGGGATGACAGTGATATAATGATACAGTGATTCTCTTCCATTTTTAAAAAAATTGGGGAGGGGGGTCAACACCCAGCAGTGCTCAGAGGCTATTTGAAGCTCAGTGCTTGGGGGATTACTCTCAGTAGGGCCATGAAGTGCTGGCATCAAACCTGGGTCTCCTCCAAACAGCCTGGTCTCCAGCCCACGGCCTTCTTTCCCTGGCTCCAAATGTCTCGTTCTTCTCCCCCGGGGACCCACGGGCAGGCCTCCTGTGTTTCAGGGGCCGGGTAGGAGGGTGGAAGCTGCTCCCGCCGCACAGTCAGGCTACCATGTGACTGCATCTCCATGCTGCGCCCAAGTCCTGATCTTGCCCCCGGGGTCTGGTGGGGGTTGAGAGGGCAGGAGACGCCCTCTCTCCTGCCCATCACTCCAGGGTTGTGCTGCCACGGTGATAGTCTCCAGTCTGGGGCTTTCCAATGTTCTGGTTTGTTTTTCGCTTGGAGGGCCACACCGGGCGGTGCTCAGGGCTCCACTCCTGGCACTGTGCTCAGGGATCACCTCCTGGAGGGACTTGGTGGGGGGACCACCTGTGGTGCCAGGAAAGGAATCGGGGCAAGTGCCTTCCCGCAGAACCATCTCTCTAGATGGTGATGCCAGATGCGGTCCAGCGGGCAGCCCCCCCGCCTCCGCAACTCCGGTGGGAGTCGGGGGAGGGGAGGAGCCCAGGACTTACCGGGAGGAGGAGGAGGGCGAGGACCTTCGCAGCTCAGCCTCCAACCGGGGGCACCTTTTGTGACAGAGGTGGTTCCCGTTTCATATGCCACCTCCTCCTGGGGCTGGAGCGCTCCGGAAACAGGAGTGATGGTGTCAAAACAGTCACGTCACGGACTAGGAGCAAACCGAGTGGCCTCTCTGCGCCTCTGAGTCTTCCCTTGTGAACGAGGGGAGTTACTAAGGACGGTGGGTGGGGGAAACCGGGAAGCGCGAAGTCCATCGTTGGCAAGCCGCGAGCGCCTACATAACGGACGCGCGGAGTTACGTGTGCTTGTGGGAAACACACGGCCCACCCCTGGGGAGAAAGCCTTCGCAGGCGCCTGGCCGGGCATCCCTCCCAGCCTTCCTTCCCCTGTGCTCACCCCCAGGAGAGCAGCCCAACTCCCCAGCCTTGCGTATGACTCTTTCACGGCCGCCTCCCCTCTGTCCGGCCCACGGACTGGGGGGTGTTCAGCATCCTTGACGACTGCGTGGATGACAGACGCCGAACGCGGCCACCAGGGGGCAATCAAGCCTTTCCTTAGCAGGTGGCCGGGCCGCGAGGCTGGGGCCTTTCTGGGCTCAGGAAGGGAGCTCGGGAAGGTTTGGTCTCTGCCGGAGAAGGACAGGCCCTCGGGTGGGCCCGGGAGGCGAATTCTTCCTTGGCCCTGACGCTAGCTCAGTTCAAAGGCGGGAGCCCGTGTATGTGACAGAGTTCCGCTGGGTGTAGGGCGGGAGGTGGGTACGTGCTGCCGGGCTGAGACCTGGCGCAGAAGCCCAGCTTAGCTGCGAGGTGCACACACACACACACACACACACACACACACACACACACACACACACACACACACACACACACACACACACACACACACCTGTGAGCTCACACTGAGACCCTCAGCTCCTCCGAGCACAGGCCCAGCCACCCGCCTTCCCGCATGAGCACAACAACAAACGGGACGTGGCCCCAGCAAGTGGCTTTTCCTCCCCCAAGGGCCTCGGTTTCCTCGTCTGTGAAAGGAACGCGTGGGGGTGCCGTGTCCACCTCCAGTGCCGGCGCTGGGTATCTGCGGCATGTGAGGGGGTGAGGATTCAGCACCCAGAGTTCTAGGACCTCTCGGGGGTTCTCAGGCTGGATCAGAACCAGGACCCTGAGTCCGGGCCCAGCACAGATGGGAGGACTGCCACGTGCCCTACAGTGCACGGCTCAGGAGAGTTTTCGGGTCCGGGCAGGGCCAGGGGAAGTCCTTGTGGCCTTGATACCCCCCCTCCTGGCCCCGAACCCGATCCCCCCACTCCCGCCCCCACCCCCACCCGCCTCTTGGTCTCAGCCTCCCCAGGGTCTCCTGAGCCAGGGGCGTTGCTGTCTGCCCGGGCGGTGAGACCTGGTGACAAACCCAAGGGTCCACGCTGCTGGCAGGCAGCAGAGCCCCCATCTAGTGGGACCCCCTCTTCTCGGGGGGCACCCCTCCCCTGCTCCCCTCCTTTTTCGGCCCAGGCGGGACAGGCCAGACGGATGAGAATCGACCCAGGCACAAGCTGCTGTTGAAATCATGGCCGAGATGTTTCTTTATAATTTTCCCCTTGAAATAAACCCAGACTTAAGAACAACAGAAACACGCAAAATGTGTTTTTAGTGGAACCCAGATGGAGGGCTGGAAGCCCTGCGGGCTGTCTCTCTAGAGGGTTCTTGTCTCTGGAATTCTACCCCGGCCTCCCCCGCCCCTCCAGGAACACCCCCTCTCTCTCTGGGGCTTGGACACTCCACGGGGTGGGGGGGCTGGGGTCTCTCCTGGGGAGAGGGGTGCTCCCAGGTGGGCTGAATGCGCCCCCCACCCCCCAATCTCACCCTTTGGACCCAACTCCGAATCTGGCATCTACGAAGATCTGGGGTTCCTCAGAGGTTTGGGGGAGGGGGAGGGGGGCCGGGACTCCGTCGGAACACCTGGATCTGCACAACACAACAAAGAGAGGGAATTGCGGCATCTGAGAAACATACTCGCAGGAATCCCGCTCACCCACATGGCGCCCTGCTTCTCATTAGAGGCTCCGCATTAGCATATGCAAATGCAGCCCCGTGCGTGAAGAACGGGGTGTAGGGGCCAGTCCTCACGGGCCCCCCTCCAGCCCCCAATGGGTCAGAGGCGTTTCCTGTGGGAGTGGAGAAATCTCACCGGTTCCATTTTGATTTTACTAAAACAACAATCTCAAGGGTCGGAGCCCACAGGAGGGTCTTTCCTTGAAGGGAAACAGATGAGTGTCAGGGGGAGCTGGGAACACAGATCCCGGAGGCCAGGCTCTGCCCGAGGTTTCTGGCCACCTTTCAGCAGACCCGACTGGGTGCCCATCAGGGGCTGGGGTGCGGGGTGGACACAGAGGTGACCGGGACAGGGGGCGGGGGGGAGGGGGGTAAGGCGGGGGCTGGCCCCAGATGGCCCCGTGGCCTAGTGGAGATGAGAGATGACAGTGGAACAGCTGAGGGACATGTGGCTAAGTGGCCTCTTGAATCTGCAGAGGGCGAGGGTTGGCTGTAGTGGGCCAGGCCCTCAAGGGGGGGGGAGAGAGAGACAGAGACAGAGACAGAGACCAAGAAAGGGAGAGGAAAGGGAGAAGGAGAGAAAGCAAGAGAAAGAGGGAGATAGAGGAGGAGGAGAGAGGGAAAGAGAGAAGGAGGGAGAGAAAGGGAGGGGAGAGAAAGAGGGAGGAGAGAGGAGAAAGAGAGGGAGAGAGGGGGAGAGAGAGGGAGAGAAGAAAGGAGAGAGGGAGAGAAGGGAAAGAGGAGAGGAGAGGAGAGGAGAGGAGAGGAGAGGAGAGGAGGGGAGGGGAGGGGAGGGCAGGGGAGGGCAGGGGAAGGGGAGGGGAGGGGGAGGGAGAGGGGGAGGGGGAGGGAGAGGGGGAGGGGGAGGGAGAGGGAGAGGGAGAGGGAGAGGGAAGGTGAGATTCTTTCCAGGGTGTCTGTGCGCCCAGGAAGACGTGTCAGCTGGAGCAGGAGCGGAGGCCGGAGCCATACTGCGCAGGGGTGCGGGGCTGGGGGCCTAGTCTCCCACTTTACTTCCTCTTGAGGCCACTCCTCCTGGCAAGCCTCCTCTCTCCTCTCTCCCCCTGCTCATCTCTTTCCCCCTCTTGCCGCCCCCTCCTGTGCGGCGTCTCCAGTGGGGTGGCGTTGGAGAGGGGTCCCCTGCGGTGGTGGGGGGGACCCAGCTAACACGACACGAGGCCTTCAGAGTCTGCCGCAGGAGAGGCCACCCCCAGCCCGGTCCCCTTCAGACCCGTGCAGGGCACACAGAAGGCCCGACCAAGGTCCAGGAGGGGACGGGGAAGGCCAGGGCCCGGTCCGACCTGCTGTTCCTGCACTCGGCCCTGCTGAGCCCGGTGATTCCCCCAGACTCACCGGGCCCAGCCCCCCGCCCCACGTTCCATGAGCCTGGCGGAGCAGCCCAAGGGTGGACGGAAGTGCTGGGACAGAGGAGACGGAGCATCGACATTCCCGACGAGTCCGCGGGCAGGAGTTTACAGTTCCCGACTGGCTGGCAACCCTCTCCCCCGACAGGCCTTGGAGCCCATCAGTCCCCGCGCAGCTGACACATTGCAGTGACGCTTTTCCCGAAGCCGGGCTCGGCTGGCCTCGGAGTGGGGGGACTGCAGGGACTCGGGCAGCAGCTGAAAGGTCTCGTCTTCCCTGACGCGAGCAGCCCCGGGGTGGGTGGCCGGCCGGCCCCATGTCGTCGGAAGGGCGATCAAGGGCAGCGTGACCGTTCCCAGCTGGGAGCGGGGAGCGGGGAAGGTGGTCTGTCTCGCAGGGGGGAGGCAATGAGGGGAATTCTCTGCATCCATGCAGAAAACTTGGGGGCTCTCCACGCCGCATATGTCTTTGATTAATAATAAAATAAAACGAGCCAAATGGGGTCGTTACAACCGCCTAATATTGTGACCACCTGATTACACAGTTCATTTGCTGGGCCGAATCTCTCAAGCCCAGGTGCTAGGGGTGGGGCAAAGAGAGAGAATCAAAGGGGACCTTGATAGCAAGGTGGGTACTGTGGCATTTTGAGAATCAGAGCAGGTATGGGCAGAACCTCCTACTCCCCACCCACCCACTCTCTCTCTCTCTCTCTCTCTCTCTCACACACACACACACACACACACACACACACACACACATACACTCACACACACACACACATACTCACCCACATACACACAGACACACACACACATATACTTACCCACATACACACACACAGACACACATACTCTCTCTCACATACACACACACACACACACACACAAACTCACACCCACACAGCACTCAGCACTGCCAGACTTGTGACCTTAAGCCAGGCCTGACCCGTCCACTTTTTCTTTCCCCGGAAATCAGAGGTGGCCCTCCTGCCCCGCAGGCTCCCTAGGTAGCACTGAGACTCGAGTGCCACTGGCCAGCTCTCCTGCCCCCTTGCTTCACTCAGTCCCCAGCACCCGCCCGCCGCGGCGGCACGGACACAGAGGCTGCCGGTGCACACCTGCCCTTCCGGGGCCTGCTGCTCGGGGTGTGCTGCAGGCAGGGCAGGTGGCAGGGATGTTACAGGTGGGGAGGGGCTCCCGGGTGACAGGGGCAGGGTGGGGGGCTTTGGAAAGCGGTTATTACACCTCTGCCCCTACGTGGCAGGTGACCAGGGCAGGCTTGGGGGTGGCAGGATATTGGGGCTATCCCTTCTCGGATTTCACCCTCTCCAAAAAACGTGGACTCAGTTGCAGCCGGGGGGAGCATTGGCTGGGGGTCCGTGGGGCTCCAGTGTGACCAGTTATTGCCGTGTGTGTTTTACAGTCCCCACTGCCCAGCTAGAGGGCCGAGGCCCATGTGCCAGACAGCTGTGCCCCATCAAAGGGAGCACTTGGACTGTCCCCCTGAGCCGCCCGGGGACGCCCGGTCTGCCTTGGATACGACTCTGTCCTCGGCACAGGACCCACAAGTGAGAGTGGAGGGCCCAGGGGACCACGGAGATGTGGCCTTTCAGGCTTGTTGGAGGGTCTGAGGTGAGGTTTGGGGGGAAGTTGATGATGCAAGATGGCAGCCCCAGGTGGACGCAGCAGGGTGTACCCCACCAAGAAGGCATAAGCTGTGCCAACCTTTTAAAACCAGAGGAGAACCGAGGGCAGGGCTGACATGTTCTGGAGCCATTCTTAGGTGGCTGACATCTTCTACTTTCTTTTCTCTTTGGCCTCCTTTAAGAACATTGAGGGGCTGGAGCAATAGCACAGCGGGGAGGGCGTTTGCCTTGCACGCGGCCAACCTGGGTTCAATTCCCAGCATCCCATATGGTCCCCCGAGCACTGCCAGGAGTAGTTTCTGAGTGCAGAACCAGGATTAACCCTGTGCATCACCAGGTGTGACCCAAAAAGCAAAACAAGGAAAAAGAGAGAGAGAAGTCTGAGATGGGAGAGCTAGCATAGCAGGTAAGGCACTTGCCTTGCAGGCGGCTGACCCAGGTCCCATCCCTGTACCCCATGGGGACCCTGATTGCAGCTGGAGTGATGCCTGAGCACAGAGCCAGGAGTAAGCCCTGAGCACCGCCAGGTGGAATCCCCCCAAAAAACAAAAACAAAACCCACAAGAGTCATAAGATCGCTCATGGCAATGCCAGCGTGCCTCTGTTCCAGAGACCCAAACCAGAACCGTGTCAGCTCGCCCTCGGGGGCCTGAGCGCCGAGGAGGGGCACGGCGAGAGGGAGGAAGCCCCTCTGTGGTCGGAGACATGGTCCTAGGAGCCCTTGCAGGCAGCCGCCTCTCCCAGATGGAGTTTCTCTTATTCTTGTTTGCGTCAGACTCTGGAGTGTTTCTTTTCGCTTACAATGCCTGTGAGAAAAGAGCCCCAAGACTAAACACAGAGCCTGCCGCCCCTCCCGCTCGAGGGAAGGGTCTGGAAGGCAGGCGGGGCCTGTGCTCTGGACTCTCCTCGCTCGCTCGGGGCTCCTGGGACGAGGGTCCCGCTTACAGCCCCGTCGGCCCGCCTGGGGGTGCCGCCGAGGGCCTCGCCGGAGAGGTGGGTGGGCCGGCAGGAGACCCCACAAAGGGACAATCTGCTCCCTGGCTGAACTAGGGAGACGTGTGTATCCCTCACCCCTGGGCCTCTAATGAATTCCGATTCAAGCCACACAGGCCTAGGAATCGATCGTTTTAATCATTCAAAAAACTAGCCCCACTCTGGGTAAAATTACAATGCACAAGAAGCTCAATGGAGCTTAAAGGCCACAACCTCATTATCATTTCATTAGACTCACATTTCAGCAAGATGGAAAGAAATGTTCTCACACCCCCCCTGCCCCCTCCCAGGGCGCCCCTCTCCCCTCCTCGGCCCTGCGGAATAACTCCGGGGGACAGCGATGGTTTACAACAGCTGTCAGCTTCCAAGAGCCACGGGCTCACTCCCCATCATGCACTGGGCGCCCGGAGGAAGCCGGGCGAGGCCGCTGGAGACCTCGGCGCAAATCAGCGCAAATGCCTCCCAAATCAAGTTTGCAACCCTGGGAAGTTTAGTGAAAACAACCCCGCTGTCAGTTTGGCTTCTCACAGCTGGAGGGGTCAAGTCATTAACACAGTCTAAACCCAGGCCAGCAAAACCTTGTCCTGCCCAGGGCCCCAGACGCCCTCTGGGAAGCAAAGGGTTTGAAAATGTCTTAAACTTTTCCAGTTTGTTTATTTTCCAATGTTTTAATGATATTGTCCATGCAAGGAGTGAAACCCCAGCTCCTGCTAACAATTAAAGAGGCTTTCTAATTTTGGAGAAAATGGGGGAGAGAGAGGGAGGGAGGGAGGGGGAGAGAGAGAGAGAGAGAGAGAGAGAGAGAGAGAGAGAGAGAGAGAGAGAGAGAGATTGTGCAGGAAGTAAAATGAGTGATTCCTGTGGAGTCCATGCATGCGAGGAAGCCTTCAGTTGACATTGACAGAACCGGGGCTGGACAGTGGACAGTGGGGGTAAAGGCTGTCCCTGGAGGCTGACCCAAGCAGGGGACAATGTCAGAGGCTGCCCTGGCCCGGCTGGTGCCACCTCCTCACAGCTCTTCCACTTCTGAGCTGCTTTGCCACGGTGGCTTGTGTCTGTGACTCTCGTGTCCCTGAGCTGCACCCCCCATAAAGCTAAGTGGGGTCCCGTCCTTGAGAGGGCCAGGTGCACTCCTGCTTGCTCACCTCCGCCACGTGCCTCTCCGAGACTTGGGGGGTGGGGGGCCCTGGGGAGTGCTACCCTCCAGTGCTATGACTAGGACTGTCATGGAGCGGTGATGCCAGTCCCAGCGGAGGGTGACTCTCCCAAGCCTGCTTGTTCTCAGGCGGCTGGGCACCCCGGAGGTCACCCCAAAGGCACCTCGCGCTAGGCATGCCCCGAGGTGTTATTGTTCTGACGTTCCCGAAGGGCAGCACCTTCCACAGACCGCTGTCCCCTGCCGTGTCTCCCGTAGGACCCCTGCTCCCTGAGGTCTCTCCCCAGAGGACGCAGGTACTAAGGTCAGGCAGGGGTGCGGTGATGGCACCTCCTCCAGTCTTCCTGCACCCGAGATCCACCAAAGCCAGCAGGCACTCAAAAGGGGAAGTTGGGGTCCCTGTGCTTTGTCCTCAGGCCTCTGACTTCCCACCTTTGTTGCTTATCAGGATCCCCTGGGGAGCTTTCTCTAATCCTATTGCTGAGGTCACACCCCAAAGCAAGAAATCGGAATCTCAGAAATCATTCAAGCATGGAAGAGAGGTGGGGGGGAGGGAGGCTGTAATCGAGAGCCCTGGCCGTGCCTTGCAAGTGATCAAGGCCACCAGACAGGGGCCAGCCACCCCCAGGACACACAGCCCTGCCCCGCCTAAGCCGCCGTTACTTCTGCGGCCGTGCATGCGTGGTTGCCCTGGCCGGTGTCTCTTTCAGCTGAGCCAATGGATAAACCAATGGATAAGCAGATGCCACCAGTCCACGGGGGGACGTGGACTGGTGGCATCTGCGACGCCTGCCAGGACGAGCCTCACAGCAGATCCTGCAATTCCCAGGAATCAGGTCCGGGTCTGACCCGCCCCGGTGTCCAGAGCACCCAGGTAAGGGCTGGCTGCTGCTCCCCAACTGAGCTGGGGGAGCTCACACCTTCCTTTGCTCATCGTCTGTCCCTTCCCTCACACGTGCACGCGGGGCAGAGCCGGGTGGAAGGAGCTCCCGCCCCCCGGCAGCCCGGCTTCCCAGGCTGTGTGCACAGGAATGCTGCCGGAAGTGACACCGCACGGAACCGTCCACAAACACAAGTCACGGAGAGGCCCCCGAGCCCAGCTCCCTCACCTCCCGTCAGCAGATGCCTGTCTGGGGAGACTCGGAAGCTTCTCGCTGGAGCACAGAGAACTCGGAGGCACAGAGCCAGGCAGGGCCTGGCCCAGGGTCATGCAGATTTCAGGGAACCGGGTTGACTGTGTGGAAGAAGGCAGAGCGGAGCAGCTCCCGGCAGAGAGGAACGCTCCTGCAGAGGCCGAGCCCCGCGTGCTCGGGAAGCCACACATCTCCCGCCCGGAGCTCTGTGTTCTGAAGAAATTCCCTGCCAGGACCTCCCTCAGCCCCCTGGGTCTCACTCCCTGTCAGCTAGAATGTGTGCAACCGGCAGGCGCTGGGTGTCTTCCCGGGGTTACTTACCACATTATCATTATTATTATTATTATTATTATTAGCATCGTCACTATTATTAGGATGACCACACAGCAGCGCTGGGGTTAGCGCTGACGTTGTTGTGTCGGGGGGGGGGGGTGTTGTTCCCAGTGGTGCTCAAGTGAATGTATCCTGAGGGTCAGCCTCCTTACCTGCTGCACTCCCTCTCCAGCCTGCAAGGGGTTAAGGCTGTTACTATTCCAGTGGGATTCTCTCATCAGAGTCTCCCAGGTGCAAGAAGCAAACAGAAGCAGCGACTATCATAACCACACAAGCCGCCCCCACCCCCCCCACCCCTGCCTTCTCATTGCGACGCATTCCTAGACACCGGGTCTGCTCCCCGGCTCTTTCAGAAAAGGGAATCATCGTCCTCACGGGGGCATTGCCCACTCTCAGGGCTAAGGAGGGTTAAGGGAACTCATCACTCCCGTGACATCCCTCTGACACGGTGCAGGGAACATGGTAAAGGAGTGGTGCACGTGTGTTCACTTCCTTCTCCCTCCCTGTGTGTTCAGAGATTTTGTGGTGACTGTTTCCTCTCCTCGGAGGGAGACATCTGGCTCTCTGTCCACGGGCAGAGCAGACAGGATGGACACGCGCATCCACGCACACCTACACGCACATGCATGCTCGCACAGCATTGTGGAACGCTTCAGTCTCTGCAGCACACGATGCTTGGTGCCATCACCACAGCACCTGCCCATGAAGAGCTGCTAGTGTGGGGAGCCCCTGGGCTGCACGAGACCTCCCAGGAGGAAGTGACGGCTTCTCAGGGAGGGCATCGAGATGGTCCCGTCTGTCGTGGGTTTGGGAGATGCCTAGAAATCCAGTCAGCAGGGCAGGCGGGAGTGGTTTCCAGGCCAAGGGATGGGATGGCAGTCAACTGTGGAGCGGGGAAAACACAAGGCATGCTCGGGCAAGCCTGGGAGTCTTGGCAGAGCCTGGCACGGGACGACGAGGGGCAGGGCCCAGGCTGGGAAGGTGGGTGGGACCTGATTGCGTGAAGTCATGGGTTCCACAGACAGTTTATGTGAGGGGGCTTAGGAAGAGCCATGGCAGAGAAGGGCAGGGAAACGACCCCGACCTTCCTGAAACCAGTGAGGGCCCCTCCTCCCCCTCCCCTGCTCACGCCCATCCGCCTGGCTGGGGCACCCCGGGGCATGAGGACAGGGTAGGAGTCCTCATCCCTTTTTCAGATCACCCCTATTATTAAAATCTTCAGGGGTGACGGTGCAAACATCCTGCGCTCTTGACAGGAGATGAGGCAACAAATGAGCTCGCACCCCGGGTGATTGTTTGGGGAAGTGAAAGAGGAAACTGACCTCAATCTGAAGCCGGGTGATTCACGGTCTCGGAGTGACCTCGTGCAGAAAGACTTTTCTGACCCTGCAGCCAGCCACCACCTCTGTCCACACCTGGGCTGGCAGGAATGTAGATACCAAAAGGAGCGCCATGGATGAAACACCTGGAGAAACTTCCAGAAACCAGCCCTAGCCCTAACCTTACTACCCTATGTCCCTCCCCCAACCCTTGGCTGCAAGGCCTTGGGCAAATCACTGGCACCTGGCTGGGCCTCAGTTTCCTCATCTATAAAACAGTAATGATAATTATCAGCCCTCATTTGCGGGACCTTTATGAGCTCAAATAGTCCCATAAACCTGAGGGTGCTGCAGGAAGAAGGTGTCACCCGGCTGTTATGTAAGAGGCAGCATCCTGCCCACCGCTGCCGCCCCGGGCTGGGGGCGGGCCTCACCCCTCAGGAGCCTGAACACTGCTCTGGAGGTTCTTTCCCCCCGCACAAATACGGGTGGCTCTTTCCCGAGAAGCCCGCACAGATACCGCCAGCCTGGAGTGGGACCGTGAGTCAGGTCCCACGAAAGTCAGGAAGAGTCAGGCCGAGAGCACCCTGGGGAGGAAGGTAAAGGGGGTGATTCAGCCGCCGCCCAGCCGAGAGGGTGCTGGCACCTCGGGCAGGGAAAGGCAGGTGACTCAGGGGGGACTTTCTGAGTGCAAAGGCCCCGTGATCATCCAGCTCTCCCTCCCTCCATCCCCATGGCCTCCTCCTGGGCCCACTGCCTGGAACGCTGACAGTTCAGCCATTCTGACTCACTGCCCCCCTAGGACCTTGTTCTCCACATCTGTAAAATGGGGCTGGTGAGCCCTGAGCCTCTGTTTGACAGGGGCTGACAGGAGGAGGGTCCTCCAAGCAAGGGTCTTGGGGACTGTAGGTGTAGGTTCCAAGAGAAAGGTTTTGGGCAGGTTTGGGGAGAGGCTTGCGGGTTCTCCCTGTTATGGAGGTACTGTGATTTGGGTGACAGTCTCATGCATCCCTGGCGCCAACACCACCAGCAGAGTGTCCACTTCCTTCCACCAGTGTCCCCGGAGCCCCTCCCCGCCCCAGGGAAGCTTAGTTTGACAGACCAACTCTCTAGTTCGGTGGCCTTGGGCCACTGGGTGTCCCTTTACTCCCTTTCTGTCCGTGCCACGCATGAGAGATCCTTTCGGATGTGTCCCACTTGGTACCTTCTGACCGACTCCGCTCAGCTCGTTCCGTCTACATCAGGGAACATGGCAGGATTCCATCTGCTCTTACTGCCGAGCGGCTCCTCACGGGGTACACCTGCCACAGGTTGTTTAACCCCTCCTGTGCTCCTGGACTCTCGGGCTGGCCCAGGTGTTGGCTGTGGTCAACAGCCCTGCCGCGAGTATGGGGACCGAGTGTTTCGTATAGGGTAGGTGCCAAGAAGAGGAACTACTGAGTCGTATGGAAGCTCAATTGTTAGGGGTGTGTGTGTGTGTGTGTGTGTGTGTGTGTGTGTGTGTGTGTGTGTGTGTGTGTGTGTGTATGGGGAGGTGTTCCTGTCTTAAGATGATTTCCTGCTGGTAAAAAGATCCGGGTGAGTGTTAGAAGGGTAGTACAGTGGGTCGGGCATTTGCTTTGCATGTGGCTGACCCAGGTTTGATCCCTGACACCCCCTATGGGCCCTGAGCACCATCAGGAGTGGTTCCTGAGCCCAGAGCCAGGAGAAAGTCCTGAAGATAGCTGGGTGTGCCCCCCTAAAAAAAAGGGGGGGATAAAAGGTCAGAAGGAAAGCTGACGACCTCCTCCCTCCCTCTCTGCAGTGAAGGGGAAGGTCGTAGAGAGCCCTCGAGACACCAGTTCTCTCCAGCTCAGAGTCCCCAAACTGGTCCTTGGGCTGGCAGGACGGCTCCAAGGGCCGACGGTGTGCTTTGCAGAAGCCATGGATGGTTCCCCGGATCCCACGGACGCCAGAGTAAGCCCTTTCCGCCAGCCCCAGGCAGCGAGTCCCCCAGCACCGCCAGGTGTGGTTTCAAACCAAACACAAAAGTCTCCTGAACTCTATGTTCAAGAGTCTCTCAAAATGTTTGGAATCAAAACACTTGCCTGGGGGGAAAAAATATTTTTTTAAAAAACAGAAAAACCAACCAACCCACCCAAAGTCCGGCAAAAGCCCGAGACGAAGCGTGGCGCTCACCTTCTCCCCCTCTGCCCACAGCGTGGCCGCTGGCCCCTTCCCAAGGGCCTCCGGATGCTCGGGATAGAGGCGTGGTGGCCTGGACAGTGACTGCCCGCCCACGCAGACCACCAGGGAGCGTGGCAGGGAGCAGGCCGCGTCCCTCTAATTAGGGAGAAGTGGGAAGAGCCAGGCCACTGGGAAACTGTCCTTGTCCCGGGCACCCAGCATCAGAAGGACCTGACAGAGGACAGACGAGGTTCGGGTCCCCAGGACAAGGAGCCACTTGTCCTGCAGCACCATCGCCCTTGGGGGCTTGCCTCAGGGGTCAGGGTTAAAGGCTGCTGACCCCCAGAGTCCCTGAAGCACAGTTTCTGGACGCAAAGAGCAGATTTAGACCAACGGAGACCATTCCATGCCTGCGGACGGGAGCTGGTTGGAGGCGGTCGGAAACCACTGGTGGTCGACTGTTCGCTCGCACCCCGCCCCCCTCCCCGGGCATACACGACGTCTAAGTATTCCCTAGCCTCAAATGATCTCTTAACACATCAGCCCGGAGTTTCAGTCTTGCCTCTAATTTCCCCCTGCCTCTCCCTCCAACCAGACCCGGCTGCCCTCCCAGACTCACCCGCAGTTGGGCTGACGTCGGCCCCTCCGCGTGGCTGATTCCCGTCCCCCGCCTCTCTCTCCCCCCTTCCCCGCCAGGTCCTTCTGCACAGACCCTGGCACAGACCTTCCGGGTTCAAGCCCCAGGTCCATCACTCACCAGCCAAGTGGCCCTCGAGCCTACTGAACCTGTCTCTGCTTCCCCAGGGGAACCGGGGACGCTGGGAAAACCTGCCCCCAGCTCCCCAGCCCTGTCCTGTAAGAGCGAAACGTATTGACAAAGTGATGAGTGGGGTGCCGGCCACCCAGCTGGGTTGGCTCCCCCAAGCGCTCGCCCCGCCCCACCCCCACCCTGCGCCTCGCCAAGTCTGGGCTTCTCCGCCTTGGAAAACGGTATGGAGACGCCTTAGTAAAACAAAAAATGGAAATTCCATATGATCCAGCGGTACCACTCCCAGGCATGTAGCCAAGGGGTCTGAGAACGTCAGCTGAAAGGCCAGTCGTACTGTACATTCACAGCCACGTTCTTGACACTCGCCAAAACGGGGGACCCCCGCCAAGACACTCGACAGGTGACTGGTGAGAGATGCTGTGGCCCATATACTCAGAGGAATACGACTATGCTGTTTAGAGACAACCACAAAAACAAGAAGGCAAATCTGGAGGGGAAGCGGAAGCATCTCGAGGTGAGGGGGATCCCTACGTCCAGCCCGAAAGTGAAAGACAGACGATGACCAGATGCTTTCACTCATATGTGGAATCCAAATAACCAGAGCAAAGCAACGGGACAAAAACAAACACAACAGAACTAACTTTCACAGGCCTGGGGAAACCAGGGGGCGCCCGGGGAGGGGCACAGCCTCTCTGGCAGGGGCACGGTGCTGGAGCAAAACCTCCTGAAATTCCATAATATAGTCACTTCACTGTCACTACATCCCGTTGCTCATCTATTTGCTCGAGTGGGCACCAGTAATGTCTCCATTGTAAGACTTGTTGTTACTGTTTTTGGCATATCGAATACGCCACGGGTAGCTTGCCAGGCTCTGCCGTGAGGTCGCAATACTCTCGGTAGCTTGCCGGGCTCTCCGAGAGGGGCGGAGGAATCAAACCCCGGGTCGGCTGCATGCATAGAAAATGCTCTACCCGCTGCACTATCGCTCCAGCCTCATAATATAGTAAACCCAGAATAAATCAATGGAGAAAAAAAGGACTGTGCTTTAGATTCATTTTTGCTGGGGAGGGGGGAGCAGGGGCTCCTAGGAAGATCTCAGGGTTTCCGGGGGCTGCTCCTGGCAAAACTCAGCCTCCGGGCTGGAAGGCAGGATGGTTCCGCGTTCAGGCCTGGTTGTGCTTGGGGACCCCTGTGGTGCCAGAGCTCGAACTCAGAGCCCCATGCCAGCGAGACATGTAGTCCTGCCCACTGAGCTCTCTTCCTGGCCCTTCAGCTCTCCCTCTGATGCCGCCGGCCACGCATGCCTCGCCCTGTTGGTTTCCTCCTGATAGCTCCTGAGAGCGCTTTGGCTTCTGTTCATGCTTCTCGGACAGCCCCGGTCCTCCACTGACCCGGACCTGTGAGCCCCTCTCTGAAACCGCATCCCTCAGGTCCCTCTAACCTTTAGAAAACTCCTTTCCTTCGTGTAACGTGACCCGAAGCCCAGTCCTGGGCAGGCAGAGTCTGGGTTCCAGTCCCGGTCAGAGCCTGTGGGAGCCGTGGGGCTGGGGCCAGGGGCCCTGACCGCTCTGCTGCTAGGGTCCAGCTGTGGTCAGTGGGCCAGTGCCCCTCCCTCCGAGGCGAGCGTGAGGACCCCCAGAGCGTGATGCCGGCTGGAGCCCTCGGCAGGTGCTCCCGCCCCCCTCCGCAGCCCTCTCTGACACAGGATGGTCCTCTCTGGGCTCCAGCCCAGCGGTCTCAGCCCCGGTGTCAGGGGGAAGCCCCTCGCCGACCACAGACCGCGGCTCTGGGCATAGATATTGGCGCCGAGCAGACGTGGAAAGGCTGACAGCCGCTCCTCCCGCCCCGAGAGAGCGTTACAGCCGCAAGGCGCGTCTTTTATCCGTGCTCTTGGGTATTTATCACGCATTGGCTACTCCCCGGTTCATTCAACACTTACAGGCCGGTTACTGCCTGTCTGACGCTGTGGCCGACGCCTTGCTGTGCAGAACTCCCAACTGGCCAACATGGTCAGACAGCCAAGAGCGTCTTCTGGGATTTGGGTGGCTCTCGGAGTAGGGGCTGCACACTCCGCGGGGTCCCACCGCTAGGTTCATATGGCCTTAAGTCCAGCCCGGACAGATGAAGCCCGAGGATAAGGGTGGTCCTGGGCACAGGAGGAGAAAGACTGCTCCCATCCTCAGGGGGCTCCAGCTCCAGCAGGAAGACAGAGGAGCAGAGAAGGTTTCCACCAGGTGAAAAGCGCAGGAATGCCCAGGGGGCTGTCCTTGCTGAGGGATCACCTCTATGAATGGGGGCAAGGAAGACTTCCTGGAGGAAGTGGCACCTAAGACCTCAGAGCAGTGGTTCTCAGTCCTTTTCCACCCGTGACTCTCTTCCCACCGTGTTTGCTCCCTGCCCCCTCCCCCTGCCATCCTACTGGTTGGTCCTGGTCTTGTCTGCTACACGATTTTCACCTGTGGCCCATGAGAGTCTTCAGGGGGCCCACAGGAGGCCCTGTGACCCCGGTTAAGGAGTGCTGAGTCAGAGGACACGCTGAACAGGGCACAGAAGGCACCCAGGCGAGGAGAGAGGCCCCAGAGCCTGAGATGAGGAAAGCCTTCCCTCCCCTCCCCTTCCCTCCCCTCCCCTCCCCTTCCCTCCCCTCCCCGTCCCTCCCCTCCCCTCCTTCCCCTTCCTTTCCCATCCCTCCCCTCCCCTCCCCTCCTTCTCCTTCCTTTCCCTCCCTTCCTTTCCCTTCCCTCTCCTCCCCCTCCCTTCCCTCCCCTCCCCTCCCTTCCCTCCCCTCTCCTCCCCCTTCCTTCTCTCCTCTCCCCTCCCCTCCCCTCCCCTTCCCTCCCCTCTCATCTCCTTCCCTCCCCTCCCTTCCCTTACCTTGTTTTTGAGTAATACTCAGCGATGCTCAGGGGTGACTCCTGGCAGTGCTTGGGGGACCATATGAAATGCCAGAGACTGAACCAAGCTTGGCCATATGCAAGGCATGTGCCCCACCTGCTGCACTATCTTTCTAGCCCCTTATTTCCTCCTCTTTATTCATCTATTCTGTTTTGTTTGGGGGCGGCTTAAGTTCACTCCTGGCCGTGCTCGGGGGACCGTATCGGATGCCAGGGATAGAATCCGGACTGGTCCATGAAAGGCCAGTGCCCTTGCAGCTGGCCTATCACTCGGACTTTGCTCTTTCTCCCCCCTAGTGTCTCTCCGTGTCCAGACCTTGGCTGGGCCTCCCTGTCCCCGGGGCTTTGGCCCTCTGTGGCCCGGGCTTGGGCTTTGGGCTTGGGAAGGGCGGGGGCGCCCTGCCAGCCTCTTCTGGGAAGCTGGGGGAGGGAGGGGGGAGGGAGGGGGAGGGGGGCCCTGGATGGGTGCTTGGGCTGTCCTGCCCCCGCTCCCTGAGAGGACACTGACCGAGGCCAGGGTGAGCCCGGGGTCACGGCCCGTCCAGGCAACAGCTGCTGGATGTCGGCAAAGAACCTGACTCCTCGCCGAGCCTCCCTCTCCGTGTCAGGGCCCACGGCCCCCTCCTGCCAAAGCCGCTCCTGCTCGTTTGCTCGCGGTGAGGGCCCCTCCCCTCCCGCAGCTTTACAAGGAGCCGCAGGCCACAGGGTCCTTGGACCGGCCAGAGCTGCGGAGGGTCACCAGGCGTGCTCCAACCCGAACCCCGCCCCCCGCACGTGCACACACACTTCTCCCACACAGCAGATCACTCATGCCCCCAAACACACATGCATGCCTGCACCCACACACCTGCATGGTGTGCAGGACACACACACTTATGCACACACACTCGCACACACTCATGTGTACACTTATATACACATATACACGGCCACATGACCGCTTATAGCCTAGTTCTCCCTCTCATCCTGCCCGCACAGCAGAGCCTGGCAAGCTCTCCGTGGTGTACTCGATATGCCAAAACCAGTAACAATGATGGGTCTCATTCCCCTGACCCTGAAGAGCCTCCAATGCGGCACTGCTGGGAGGAGCGAGTAAAGAGAGGCTGCTACAATCTCAGGGCTAGGACGAATGGAGACATTACTGGCGTCCGTTCGAGCAAATCGATGATCAATGGGATGACAGTGATACAGTGATACATGGATACACTCACACGCCCACTTATATACACACATTCACATGCAATGGCACATACACTTTTTTTTTTTCTTTTTGGGTCACACCTGGCGATGCACAGGGGTTACTCCTGGCTCTGCACTCAGGAATTACTCCTGGCGGTGCTCAGGGGACCATATGGGATGCTGGGATTCGAACCTGGGTCGGCCGCGTGCAAGGCAAACGCCCTACCCGCTGTGCTATGGCTCCAGCCCCGGCACATACACTTATATAAGCACACATCCACACATGTGAACCCACACTTAAACATATTTATACACATATTTATACTCATGCATATTCGCACACACTCACGCATATTTATACCTATACTCTATACTCACACGTACTCACACAGCCACCCAGACGCTCACACTCACGCACACACACACGGACACACCAGACGGGCACGGCCTGTGTCTGCTCCACAAGGTCCCCCCCGGGGGTGATCAGCCTCTTGGAAGGTTCTGGGCTTCCAGCCCAGGGTCATGAAGCCCCACAGCCCTGAGTCCCAGGTTCCCTCAAGAAGAGGGCATCAAAGGGTTAAGAGAGAAAATTTCAGGGAGTTTGCCTCTTAATCAACACAGTTAATTCTTTTCCTTTTACAAACATAAATTCTTGGCAGTCAGTAACCAAGAAAGAAAGGGGTAAGGAAAAAAACCTTAACCCAACATTAGTCAAATCTTTGCCTCTTCCTATTTTCTTTCTTTTTTTTTTTTCAAGTTAAAACCCAGGGGAATTCAGAGCAATGAGAGAAATCCCAGCCCAGATGGAATGTTTTTGCTAATATACGTCTGAAAGTTATTTAAATGTGTGTGTGTGTGTGTGTGTGTGTGTGTGTGTGTGTGTGTGTGGTGGGTGGGGGGTGCAGAGGGAGAGGGAGAGGAAGGGGAATCAGGTATATTTGAGGTGTGTGGGGGCTGGACAGCACAGCAGGCAGGGCGCCTGCTTTGCAGTTGGCCCACCCAGCTTCGATCCCCGACATCCCATGTGGTCCCCTGAGCCCTGCCAGGAGTGATCCCTGAGCACAGAGCCAGGAGTAAGCCCTGAGCACTGCCGGGTGTGGTCCTCAAAAAAAAAAAAAAACTCACAAAAAGCACACTTGGGCACATACCATGTGTGGGCACATACATGTGTATGCGTGTGCCGCGGTTGTGCAGCCAGAAGGCGGCCGTATGCCTCTCCCCCAGCCCTGACTCTCCTGTCAGGCCTGAAGCAGGGCGAGGCGATTTCCCAGGACTGTCGGGGGTCTCCCGGGCCTAAGGCCTTGTCCCTGCTGCAGGCTGACCCCTGGCCAGAGCCAGCCCCTTCCAGCCATTCTACCCCCCTGCCCTGGTTCTGTCTTGCTTGGCTCCAAATTTCGGGACTGGACTTTCCAGACTGGGAGGAAGCCCGCACCCCCAGAGCCCCCACTGCACACACACACACACACACACACACACACACACACACACACACACACACACACCGAGATCTCTGACTGGATGTGAGGCACGGGCCTGCTCTCTGCCTCCTAGCTCCCCCAGACCACACACACCCACACATAGCTCCTCTCTGCCTCCCCTTCTCCCCACGGGGCACCCCCGTAACCCTCAGCTCTGGACTCAGTACGCCCCACACACACCCTCCCAAGAACTTGGGCTGGGGTCAGGGTGCAGAGGCCGAGCCCCGAGCCCCCACCTGCCCCAGCCCCCTCTCCTCGCCTCCCTCCTGGCTCCCTCCCTCGCTAATTGAATTCTCTTAATCTCCCCCCTGTAATCGCTCCTCGGCCCCTCATTAGCCATGTAGGTTCCAACTTCCCGATTTCCAGGGAGAGATTAAGCAGCTTTCTCCAGCCAGAGGCTTGCTGGATGTTGGGCCACCCTCGGGCCAGGGGCCTGCTCCCCACTCCAAGCTCCAGCCCACCCTGAGCCTTCCTCTGGGAGCTTCCCATGCCCCTGCCCGGCCCTGGCTCCCCCCACATTCCAGCCTCACACCCAGGCCAGCCCTGCAGCCCACAGTGCTCTCGTCCCCAGGGAAGGTGCCGGGCGGGGCGGGGAGGGAAGCGCTCAGGGGCCCGCGGCCCTCCTGGCTCTGGGTGACCCCTGCTCCCAGCCCTGCTTCTCCTCCAGTTACTCTGCCCCTTCTACCCTCTCTCACAGACCCATTCTGAGAGTGGGACCCGGCTGTGCAAGGCACAGACTTTCCAGGGCTCAGCTCTCTTTGAACTTGCCCCAGGAATGGTGTTCAGCTGAAGAAGAGACAGAAGGAGAAATAGAGGGGAGGGAGGAGGGGGGCAGGAGGGAAGGAAGAGGGGAGAATAAGGGGAGGAGGAGGAGGATGAAGAAGAGGAAGGGGAGGAGGAAGAAGAGGAGGAGGAAGAGGAGGAGGAGGAAGGGGGAGGAAGAGGAAAAGGAAAAGAGGAGGAGGAGAGGAAAAGGAGGAGAGGAGGAAGAGGAAGAGGAGGAGGAAGAGGAGGAGGAGGAAGAAGAAGAAGAAGAAGAAGAAGAAGAAGAAGAAGAAGAAGAAGAAGAAGAAGAAGAAGAAGAAGAAGAAGAAGAAGAAGAAGAAGAAGAAGAAGGAGGAGGAGGAGGAGGAGGAGGAGGAGGAGGAGGAGGAAGAGGAGGAGGAGGAAGAGGAGAAGGGGAGAAGGAGGAGGAGGAGGAGGTGGAGGAGGGGAGGAGGAGGTGGAGGAGGAGGAGGAAGAGGAGGAAGAGGAGGAGGAGGAGGAAGAGGAGGAAGAGGAGGAGGAGGGGGAAGAGGAGAAAGAGGAGGAAGAGGAGGAGGAGGAGGAGAAAGAAAAAAGAGTGCAGAGCGACAGACATAGTCTTAAGTACACTAGAAATGAGTTTGGAACGCGCTGTCCTCTGAGCTTGAGTTCGAGCCTGGCAGGAGCCCAGACCTGATGCCTCCATCCCATGAACAGTGGCCTGGAAAGGCCTTTGTGACAGAGGGAAGAAAAGATATTCTGGGCACATATGCTAGAATGGCACCTTGTGAGAGCGTATTTCCCACAGAAACGGGGCGTGCACGGCTTCCCGTGGACAGCAGGGTCAGCAGCCGCAGGATCCCCTGGGCCTACCCAGACTTCAGAGTCCCTGCCCCGCCCTGTTGGGTCGTCTTGCCTCTCCTGCCAGCATCGTGGGAGGCCCCATGCCTGGACCATGTGCTGAGAAGGTCTCCCAAGCAAGAGAGGAAATCCCTTCACGGAGATGTCACCGACACCAGGCCCTGCCCCGGGAGCCAGCCCACCTCCGGGGCAAGCTCGGAGACTCCAGGATTCTGCCCAGCTGACCTCGGTTCTAGCTGTGTTTGGGGGTGGGGGTGAGTTCTGGGAGGCCTCATTGCTGTTTTTTTTTCTTTTGGGGTCACACCCAGAGATGCTCAGAGGTTACTCCTGGCTCTGCACTCAAGAATCACTCCTGGCGATGCTCGGGGGATCCTATGGGATGCTGGGAATCGAACCCAGGTTGGCCGCACGCAAGGCAAACGCCCTCCCCGCTGTGCTATTGCTCTAGCCCTGGCCTCATGGGTTTTGCCAGGGACCCCTTTAGTGCCCTCCAGCCTCTCAGGGATGACTCCTGGTCCGGTGCTCATGTCACATTGAGTCAGGGTCCTGGGCCACCCCAAGCAGTGTTCAGGTGAACAGGTCTCTCTCTTTTTTTTTTGTTTGTTTGTTTGGGGGCCACACCTGATGGTGCTCAGCGCTTGCTCCTGGCTCTGAGCTCAGGGATGACTCCCGGCGGGACTCAGGGACCATTGAACCCGAGTGGGTTGCGTGCAAGGCCAGTGCTCCACCCGCTGTACCATCGCTCCAGCCCCTGTTTTGTTTATAATAAGAGGGATCATATTATGTATTATAGCCACCAGCTCTGGCCCACCAAGCAGCTCCCTGCCCAAAGCCTCCATTTCATTTTTCTTTTCAGTTTTCAGTTTGATTTTGTTCTGTTTTGGGGCAACACCCAGCAGTGCTCAGAGCGTACTCTTGGCTTTGAGCTCAGCGATTTCTCTTGGCTGGCGGGGAGGGGGGGGTGCTCGGGGAACCCTGTGGGGTGCAGAGGACAGAGCCTAGCTATGTGAAAAACCCAAATTTCCACCAGGCACCAGCCCTGGAGCCCAGGTCACCTTTGGAGCTGGGTGGCTGCTGAGTGTGACCTGCTAGGACACAGCAGGACTCGTGGCAAGCTGGGAACCAGGCCCACGGTGCCCCAGGCCTTCCTGGGCCAGTGAAAGGCACTTTGGAAAGCACTGTTCCCAACCCAACTGGGCGCTGCGGGGTGTGGGGTGCGAGGTACACAGCAGGCCGCAGAAGGCACAGAACAGAAGCGCAGGGGAGGCCGGAGCTATAGGACAACAGGGAGAGCACTGGCCTTGGCATGCCGCCAACCCGGGGTCAATCCCCAGCACCCCATAGGGCCCCCCTGAGCACCAGCAGGAGTGATCCCTGAGTGCAGAACCAGAAATAATCCTTGAGCATTGCCAGGTGTGGCCCCCAAACCAAAAAAAAAAATTGGGGTCACACCTGGTGATGCACAGGGGTTACTCCTGGCTCTGCACTCAGGAATTACTCCTGGTGGTGCTCAAGGGACCATATGGGATGCTGGGAATTGAACCCGCGTGGCCGCATACAAGGAAAACGCCCTACCCACTGTGCTATCACTCCAGGCCCCCAAACCAAGAACAAGATTTTAAGTAAAGGACAAGAGGGCCAGGTCGTCAGTGCCGAGAGGGCAAGTTCTGGTCCCGGTCACACGCAGCCACCGGCTCTCCAAGGGCCCCGTCCACACTGCCCCTGGGGGTCCCCAACTCTCTGCTGGCGTCTGCACGCCGCTCTGGAGTGGGGTGGGAAGCAGAGATTAGCCCCACGCCGCAGGGAGCTTTTCCCAGTTCCCCTGCAGTTCTCCAGGACCACCCACCCGGGGTCTCCGTGGGCCGAGCCCCCGGAGAGACTGTGGGAACCCAGGGCTTCCTCTCTCACGAGCAGCTGCTTGGAAAGTACCGGAGCACTTGGAGAAGAGATGCCAGCCCACCCCGGGGCGCTCCAGGGTCAGTGCCGGGGGTCCTCATCCCGCTCCCCGCCCCCCCCCCAGGAAGCCCCCCTCTGACGTCACATGCACAGGAGTATCCCTCTAGCTCCATGGCTGGGACCCTGCGGCCCCACCATGCCTTTCTGCCCCCAGCCCGCTCGTGCGTCTATAAATAGGAGCATAAACGCAGATGGACGGGTGGAGACTGCTCGGCCCCCTCTTGGGGTCGGCTCCAGGGTCCCCCACACTCGTCTCCTCCGTCACTTCCGCCTGTGACTCCTCTTTCCCAACACCCCAGCATCGAGCTGTCACCTCCCCTCCCCGCACCCAGGCTGCCGCTTTATCCTCCCTCTTCCTCCACAACGGCTTCTGGAGTCTGTTGCTTTCTTGGTCTCCGCCCCCTCCTCGCGTCCCCGACACTTCTGCCTCTTGTCTCTGTGTCTCCTTTTGCTTTCCACGCTGGCTCTGCACCCCTTTCCATCTGTGTCTTCTCTATGTGTGCTTTTAGTCGTCTCTTCCCTCCCCTCCCCCTGCCCAGCACATGGAGTGGCACCGGGGTTTGAACTCATGACCTAGTGCTTACCGCGGGCATATACCTGATGCCACTGGGCTATCTTCTGCCTACCCCCACCCCCTGCCCCGCTAGCTCGAAGTGCTACCCTATCTCCTCACCCCCTTTGTGTCTCTTCTGATCTCTGTCTCTTGAGAAGTAAGACCGTCAGCAGATCTTTTTGGGGAAAGGAGATCCTTGAGGAAACCCTATTTCCAGCCCTCTCATTCCTGACCTCGCTCCTCAAGTTGCTTCTCCCCTGCTCTGGGCTCTGAGAGTAGAGTAGAGAGGCAGCCTGCTCAGGGCTAAGGGCGGGGGAGGTAGGTCAGGGTCTCAGAGGTAGGAAAAGGGTGTGGAGTGGTTGGGAGTGGGAGGGACGGCCTCCTCCGCTTCCAGTGAGAGCCGGTGTGGACCAACGGACAGGGGACCCCAGGACCAGGTGATGCCAACCAGCCCGTTACTAAAGCAAATGGTAATTTGCATGTCAGGCTCATTTGCATGTCGGGCCTCTTTTCCATATATCTGCATGTGAAGCTGGAGGCCTTGGGGCCAGGCCATGCAGAATGATGCAAAGGACATTAATTAGTGTGCCCCAGTGGAGGCAGGTGTCTCCAGCCCTATCCTCCAACCAATAGTCAGCCCAGACCCCCGTCCTCTTCAGGGGCATGGTGAGGGCGGGGCCGGAGCCGGCAGATGCCCTCCTTCCCCCCAACACACACACAGGCACGGAGGCCCCCGTCCCGCTAGCCTGTGTGGCTCCAGACCGGCTGGCCGAGGGGCCAGAGCACTGGTACAGCGGGCATGGCACGGGGCTGACCTGAGTCCCGTCCCCGGCACCCAGGAGGTCTCCCGAGCCTGCCGTGAGTGATCCCTGAGTGCGGAGCCAGGAGTGAGCCTGAGCATCCCGGTGTGGCCCAAACCCATATAAAGAGTCGTGCCACTTCCTGCCTTATTACCTCTTGGGGCCCCCTGCTGCTCTAAGGGGGGAGGCCCCAGCTCTGAGCACAGGCTCACAGGACTGGGGGGCGTCTTTCCCTGCTCCTCTCCAGCTGCCTCTCGGCCTCTCGTACCCTCAGCAGCCAGTCTTCGGGGCTGAGACAAGCATGTGTGATGTCCCCACCGGGCCTCTGCCCCGCTGCCTCCTGACTGAGCTCCTCTCTCCTGCCCTTTAAACCTTACTGAGGGGGTCCCCAGAACATCCCACTCTCATGGCTACAGATGGCGGGAGAGGGGCTTGAAGCCTCCACCACAGAGTCAGCCCGATGCCCGGGGCTGGCCAAGATCTTCCCCATTGGTTGAGAGAGAGGGAGGCTTCCCCCCTGCCTCGCCCCCAACACCAGCACAGAAGGAAATGCATCTTTGACCCGCCTCTGACACCCAGGGCCTCTCCCGCCAGCTCATTTGCATTTAATCATTGAATCACCTCTCCCAGGGAGAATGAATAAACAAAGAGACTGGGGGACCCAGTGGAATGAATTCCAAGCCCCAGGATAGGCCACAGGATGTATATACTGCAGTGTGAGCCGTAGTTGCACCCCTCCTCCTTCCCTGAGGGCCCCTCTCTTTTCTGTCACCCCAGGACCCTGGTCAGCCCCTCTGCTAGGTAGGCAGGGCCTGGGAGCAGGAGACAGGAAGGGGCACCGCTGTGTGAGCGTGTAAGTAGAGTGCGCATGAGCACATGTGCACTTATGTGTGTCCGTGTGTATACGTGTGCATATGTATGCATGTGTAAGTGCATGTGCATGCATGTGCGCGCGTGTGTATGTGCGTGTGTGCCCGTGTGTGTATATGTTGTACATGTGTGCATGCCTGTGTTTGTGTGTATGCATGTGTGTATGTATACATGCATGCGTGAGTGTGTATGTGTGTGTGTTTGTGAGTGTGTGGCAGGGGATTGCTGGATAATCGTCCCCCTACAGGACAGCCTAGTGGGACTGTCAAGGCCACCGCAGGCCTCCGGAGAGCACAGAGGTTCCAGAATCAAGGTCAGAGCTCAGGTCCCACTTGCTGGTGTGGGAGCCAGTGAGCCATCTCTGCATCTGTCCCCTCAACTCTAAACCAGAGACCACCTTAGGCCCGAGTGATAGTCCAGCGTTGACGGCACTTTCCTTGCACACGGCCGATCCGGGTTTGGTCCCCAGCATCCCACGTGGTCCCCCGAGCACCCACCAGGAGTAGTTCCTAAGCACAGAGTCAGTAGGAAGCCCTGAGAATTGCTGGGTGTGGCCTCCCCAAATCAAAAATAAATAAATAATTAAAATGAAACAGAGGCCACCAGAGACCTCCCCACACCCGCCCCAGGCTGCCCTCTTGGCTGCCTTTGTTTGGAGGCCATACCCAGCGGGGGGCTCAGGGGCTACTCCAGGCTCTGTGCTCTGAAGAGAGGAGAAGAAGAATCTCCAAAGGGTGCACAGGAGGTCATGCAGTGCTGTGGGTGGAGCCAGGAGCCTCCTGCCCACAGAGCCTGAGCTCAACCCATTGGGCAATCTTTTGGGCCCCCTCACCGAGCTGTGTGAAAGATGAAGGTGCCTCCTAAACTACTGACCTTCAACACCCGTCCCCCACCTCTCCCGGACATCGCCGCCCGGGAAGCCGGCCTCCGGGAGCCAGACTGCAGGCTGTGGCTCGCTCACTCACCTCCTCACTCTGTGCCTAATCTGTGACCGACTCAAAGGTGTTGGGCTTATAAATATTTGCTCCTTCTGGTCAGACTTTCCCGGGCTGATAAGATAATCCTTCCCTTGCTCGGGGTGAGCCGGGGCGCCTGGCTTTCAGCGCTGCCGATGACCTCTGCAGCCTAACTTTTTAATACCTCACAAGTCAATATACAGGTTCTCACTTTACCGGCGGGAAGGAGCCGGCGGGGGGCCCTGGGGAGGGGGCGGCTCCAACATGCATCCTCTTTGTTCCTGAATCTGATGTCTAGCCTCGGCCAGAGGCTCCAAGGGGACCCCTTTCCATGCCAGATGGTGCCTGGGTCCCTGCCGGCCCCCACTCAGCTTCCTACCAGAATGGGTCTGAAAAGACTGGAAGTGAGCACCTTCGCCTTTAATTAGGTGCGAAATCTCCGTATCTATTTCAGCCTTTGAAAAGTGAAACCCAGGAAGGCAGCTTCCCTGGCGGGGAGGAGAGGTGTGTGCAGTTAATATTCCATCTCCATTTTTCCTGTGTAATTTAATAAGTTGACTAAGCTTATCAGGGGTGGGTGGGTGGGTGGGTGGGTGTGGGGGGAAGGTTCCGGGTTGCACGGAGCTGCTGGGCCAGCTGGGTTCACGCTGTCACCTCACTTGCCGCCAACAAAGCTCGCATTAGAATGGTTCACTGGTCGGGCCAGGTGAGCTGGGGTGAAGGTGAGAAGCAGGTCTCCTGCACAGTCACCGCCCCTCCCCCGCTCCCCGGTCCCATTTGTTCTTCCTCCCAGGAGCCTTCTAGCCAGATCCTTGGCACCTCATGTGGTCTCCTGAGCCCGCCAGGCAGGAGGGGTCCTTGAGCACTGAGCCCGGGAGTAAGCCCTGAGCAAGTCGGGGGTGGCCCAAAGGCCTAAAAAGTGAAAAACAGAACTGAGTTTACCGGGATCGGGAGATGGGGAAGGTGGGGTGTGGAGAGGGACCCCGAGACAATGATGGGGGAAGCGGACCCTGGGGTGCGGGATGTGGTATTGGAACATTGTACGCACGAAACCCTACCTTGGATAGTGCTGTACACCGTGCTATCAAAAGTAAAATGTAAACAATAAGATCACTATCAAAAACAACAATTAAAATAAAAAATCAGACACAGTCCAGGAAGAAAGGCACCCGTCGGGATGAGTAAGTCGAACGCACCCCAGAAGACACCCCCCACCCCCTTTTCTCCCTCCAGCCAGAGGGCAATCCCAGGGGAGATCTCTGGAGCTGGGAGCTCTCCAGGACTCTCTCTCACAAAAAGGAAATTCCCCTAGAAAACTCCAGAATCCCTGGCAAGAAAACCCATGTGGGAATCGTTGCTTTGGGTGTCTGTCTTCTTTCGGACATTTGTAGAGTGTCTACTTCCTCAGAAGCACTGGGGAGGGGGTGCACAGATTTCCCCCGAACAGTAGAGCCAATGGGCACCCAGGAGCTCGGTGCATCCATGCCTCTTTCTCCCTTTCTTCTTTCTCTCTGATTTTTATTGGGGGGCATACCCGCTGGTGCCCAGGGCTTCCTCCTGGCTCTGTGTTCAGGGATCACTCCTGCGGGCACTCTGGAAACCCTGTGGGGTGCTGAAGATGGAACCTGGGTCTGCCATGTGCAAAGCAAGTGCCCTGCCCGCCGACCCAACTCTCCAGACCCCAACACCTTTTTCTGTCTTTATTTTTCCTTTTTAATGATGCCAGCGTGAAACCCGGGGCAAGCAAGTATTCTATAACTGAGCTGCCCCCTGCCCCCTCCACTGCTCCTCTCTTACCAATGGCTAGAGGAGGGGTCTCAAGGAGGCAAAAATATAACTGGTCTGTCCAGTGAGTTCTCATAACTCAGTCCTCATCCTCAGTGGGTTTGCATGAGGATTTTCGAGAAGGGTCGGAACTGAGGGCCAAGGGCAGGGCTGAGGACCTGGAGAAAGAAGGATCTCAATTCAAGTCTCAGTTCCATGGTAGGGCTGAGGTGGGCTACAAGCCTCTTGGGGTCAAAGTCCCATCCTCTGTAACGTGGGAATCCTTGTCACCACCTGGAGGGGTCCAGAAGCCAGCAGCCATGCTGGGTGCCCCACACTAGAACACTCGCTCCTTCTAGCAAGGCATCAGCATCCTTTACTGCTGTCTTCTCCGAGTCTGGGCCATCCTGGCTCAAGACACCATCAGAAATGGATCCTGATGGAAACTTATCACAAGAGGAAGGGCCCCAGGGAATGCAGCTAGGATAGAAAAGGGACTAGTAAGACAATGATAGTTGGAAATGATCATTCTGGATAAGAACTGAGTGCTGAAAGTAGGAAAAGCATATACATTATAACCTTTGAGTAAAAGAAGGAGGAGGAGGAGGAGGAGGAGGAGGAGGAGGAGGAGAAGAAGAAGAAGAAGAAGAAGAAGAAGAAGAAGAAGAAGAAGAAGAAGAAGAAGAAGAAGAAGAAGAAGAAGAAGAAGAAGAAGAGGAAGAAGAAGAGGAAGAAGAGGAAGAAGAAGAAGAAGAAGAAGAAGAAGAAGAAGAAGAAGAAGAAGAAGAAGAAGAAGAAGAGGAAGAAGAAGAGGAAGAAGAGGAAGAAGAGGAAGAAGAAGAAGAAGAAGAGGAAGAAGAGGAAGAAGAAGAAGAAGAAGAAGAAGAAGAAGAAGAAGAAGAAGAAGAAGAAGAAAAGGAAAGAGAAGAAGGAGAGGAAGGAGGAGGAGAAGGAGGAGGAGAAGGGGGGAGGAGGAGGAGGAGGAGGAGGAGGAGGAGGAGGAGGAGGAGGAGAGGAAGTAGAAAAATGTGCCTGTGGGTGGCGAGGGGGGGCTGGAGGGGAACTAGGACATTGGTGGTGGGAAATGTACACTGATGAAGGGACGGGTATTGGAACATTGTATGACTAAAACCCAATCATTAACAACTTTGTAGCCATGTATCTCAACGGTGATTCACTTATAAAAAAAAAAGGACTAGAAATAGAAAAAGAAATGGTAAATAGAATTATCAGAAAATAAATCAGTAACAGAATTATCAGAAAACAAATCAGTAACAGCCAATGTGATTGCTTTATGATTTTAAACCTATGTAAACAAGGAAAATAAAACCTTTAATAAGAAAGAAAGAGAGAGAGAGAAAGAAAGAAAGAAAGAAAGAAAGAAAGAAAGAAAGAAAGAAAGAAAGAAAGAAAGAAAGAAAGAAAGAAAGAAAGAAAGGAAGAAAGGAAGAAGAGAGAAAGAAAGAAGAGAGAAGGAAGGCAGGAAGGCAGAGAAGGAAGGAAGGAAGAAAGAGAGAGAGAGAGAAAGAAAGAAAGAAAGAAAGAAAGAAAGAAGAAAGAAAGAAAGAAAGAAAGAAAGAAAGAAAGAAAGAAAGAAAGAAAGAAAGAAAGGAAGGAAGGAAGGAAGGAAGGAAGGAAGGAAGGAAGGAAGGAAGGAAGGAAGGAAGGAAGAAGAGAGAAAGAAAGAAGAGAGAAGGAAGGCAGGAAGGCAGGAAGGAAGGAAGGAAGGAAGAAAGAGAGAGAGAAAGAAAGAAAGAAAGAAAGAAAGAAAGAAAGAAAGAAAGAAAGAAAGAAAGAAAGAAAGAAAGAAAGAAAGAAAGAAAGAAAGAAAGAAGAAAGAAAGAAAGAAAGAAAGAAAGAAAGAAAGAAAAGAGAAATGGTTCCTGAGAGGGTGTCTGTCTCATGGGGGTCTTATCCTCAGGACTCTACTCCAAGGGTCTTTGGTGGTTGTTTTGTTTTGGGTCCACACCTGGCTGTGCTCGGGACTCACTCCTGGTGGGGCTCAGGGATCTGATGGGGTGCCAGGAATGGGCTCAGGACGGCTGTGTGCAAAGCCAACGCCCTGCCCACTCGGGCAGCGGGCAGTCTCCTTATCGTTGCTATCACCAAAGCACTTTCCTTTGACTTTCAAAGCACTTTCTCAACAACAATCCCCTTTTCTTTTTTGTCCTTAACTCCTTTCTGTTGATTCCTTGTATGCGGCTGTGCCTGGGCCCTCCCTTCCTGCCCGTGTTCATCTCCCCTCACCTGCAGGCGGGGAGGGACCCGCTTCCCTGCCCACACCCAGCCCCTCCGCTCTCAAGCTGCAGCTGCCTTTGGTTGGTCTACACTGCCGGCCCCTTGCATCAACCACCTCCGTTCATCCTAATGAGTCAGAAGTGGTTGGAAAATTTATTTCTTCCCCTAGGGAAAATGGTCCATTTATTTTTGTTTTTCTGATGGCAAAATGATGGCTACACTCTCCTGCTCTGGCAAAAGGAAACCCCTCAACAAAGTGGGAGACAGGCTCAGTGTGAGAAGAAAAAGTGGGGGGCGGCATATCTTAAGCCGCCTGGCGGGGTGGGGGTCTTAGACACAGACACTAGACCAGTTCTCTCCTCCGCTGGGGCCCAGAGTTTCAAGAAAACAGAGTCTCAGAGACGCGCCTTCATTTGAGTCACCGGGGTGGAGCTGAGACTTTTATCTGTGTTATCTTCCCCCGCTGAGATTGAGGCACCAAGTGGGGATCTCTGGGGTCTTCTGCCTTTGGGGTTGGAGAACCTGGGGCTGAAGCACTGGGAGCAAATTCTCTAGTTCTTCCAGTAGCCCCCCCCACACACACACACCACTTGTGGACTTGGGGCTTCAACCCCCACCCCCATGAGTGATGTTCTTTGGCTGGAGAATCTGAGAGAAATGAGCGATGAGATGGGGACACGCTGATAAACTCACCTTTGCAGATCAACACACGTTCACCTGCTTAAATCCGGCAGAATCAGGCTACAGTGGAATGAAAAGTTGCTTAACCATGGAAACTAATAAAATAACGCTCATCAATCAGGCCGTGGGCTGCAGTGCTCACTCACGGCCTCCTGGAGTCAGGATTGGAGATAGACTGAAGAATTTTGACTCGACAGCGCGGGCAAATGGCAGAGCTTTGCATTTTTTCTCAATAGACATCGCTAAAAAGCAGGTTCCATTGACGTTCATCGTCTTTTTAATGACTGAACAAAGGTCTCAATTTACTAAATGAATGGAAATGTGGGCTCTGTGCAGATAAGTGGTTTCCATCCTTCTGAGGTCGGCTTCCCCTGTTTGTCTGAGCTCAGATCTTACTGGACGGAGCAACTGTGAGTGTCCAGTGCCTGTTCTCTGCCCCCAGGGAACAGGCGGGGTGACCTATCTTGGGGTCACTCCCTGACTCCTGCTGGAGCTAGGTCAGGTGGTAGGAGAGTCTCTTACTCCTACGACATAGGCCCCCGTAGTTCGGCGGATGGAGCTCCGGCATTGAGAGCAGGCCCTGGCCAATGAGCTCTGTGGACAGACGTGTGTGTGTGTGTGTGTGTGTGTGTGTGTGTGTGTGTGTGTATACACAACCCCCTTCTGGGTAATCCTACGGCAATGGTACCAGGAATGGAGGCTTTGGGAAATGACTCATTTCCCAGAGTGGAGCTGTCCTGAGTGGACTTCATGGGTGCCCTCACAAGCAGGAGGGGTCTCTCTCCCCTTCTGCCATGAGAGGGTCCCACAGGGATGTCAGCCTTCAGTGAACCAGGAAGCATGCCCCCTTCAGGCATCTGGTTAGCTGCCCGTAGCACTTGGATCTTGCAGCTTCCGGAACTATGAGAAAAAACCGTTTGTTGTTTAAAGCGCTGGTCTGGGTCTGGGGCTAGAGACATTGCACAACAGTTAGCTGCCTTGC
This sequence comes from Sorex araneus, assembly GCF_027595985.1. Taxonomy (NCBI): domain Eukaryota; kingdom Metazoa; phylum Chordata; class Mammalia; order Eulipotyphla; family Soricidae; genus Sorex; species Sorex araneus. The sequence continues at coordinate 293,366,005 of NC_073303.1, forward strand.
ATGCGCTGAGCTTGGTTCAGTCCCCTGGCCTCCAGGGTGGCCCAGATAACTCCAGCAGGCAGGGCCCATGCAGCAACGCATGTCAGGCCCTGCTTTTTTTTTAAAAAAAAAATAATTTTATTGAATTACTGTGAGTTACAAGCTTTCATGTTTGCGTTACAATCTCACAATGATCAAACACCCATCCCTCCACCAGTGCACATTCCCCACCACCAATATCCCCAGTATACCCCCCCTTTCCCACCCTCCCCCTGCCTGGCAGACAATATTCCCCATACTCTCTCTTTACTTTTGAGCATTATGGCTTGCAACACAGACACTGAGAGGTCATCTTGTTTGGTCCATTATCTACTTTCGGCACACATCTCCCATCCCAACTGGTTCCTCCAGCCATCATTTTCTTAGTGATCCCTTCTCTATTCCATCTGCCTTCTCCCCTCCGCTCATGAAGCAGTCTTCCAGCTATGGGGCAATCCCCCTGGCCCTTTTATCTACTGTCCTTGGGTGTCAGCCTTATATGATGTTATTTTATACTCCACAAATGAGTGTAACCCCTCTATGTCTGTCCCTCACTTTCTGACTCATTTCAGGCCCTGCTTTTTGTTAGCACAGCAGGTAGAGCATTTGCCTTGCACGCAGCCGACCCAGGTTCGATTCCTCTATCCTTCTCGGAGATCCCGGCAAGCTATTGAGAGTATCCCATCTGCACAGCAGAGCCTGGCAAGCTACCTGTGGCATATTCGATATGTCAAAAACAGTAATAAGTCTCACAATGGAGATGTTACTAGTGCCCACTTGAGCAAATCAATGAACAACGGGAGGACAGTGATACAGTGATATTATTATTATTATTAAATCATCATGATGAGATGCACAGTTACAAAGCTGTTCATGATTGGGTTTCTGTCATACAATGTTCCAAATCCCTTCACCAGTCACATTTGCCACCACCAATATCTCCCAGTTTCCCTCCTTCTACCCGTACCCCAAGTCTGTCTGTCTGTCTGTCTCTTTCTCTCTCTCTTTCTCTCTCCCTCTCTTCTTTATTAAGGTTTTGAAGGCTGGTCCTGACAGGTGATCATGTCTATCCCTTTGCCTACTTTCATCACTCAATGTGTGTCCAGAGGGATTATCTCCAACTATCATAGTCATAGTGGTCCCTTCTCTATCCTATCTGGCTTCCCCCCTACTGGTGGCAAGCTTCTGACCGTGGGCCAATCCTCCTGGCCCTTGTTTCTGCTTTCCATGGGTATTAGTCTCATATATTTTTTTTTATATTCCACAGATGAGTGCAACCATTCTATGTCTGTCCCTCTCCTTCTGACTCATTCCTCTCAGCATGATACTCTCCATGTTCATCCATTTATAAACAAATTTTATGACTTCACTTTTCCTGGTGACTGCGTAGTATTCCATTGTGTCAATGTACCCTAGTTTCTTTATCCAGCTGTCTGTTCTTGGACACGGCTTGTTTCCAGATTCTGGATACAGCGAATAGTGCTACAATGAACACAGAAGTGCAGATGGCTTTTCTGCTGTATGTTTTGGGGCCACCAAAATATATTCCTAGAGGTGGTATTTCTGAGTCCTATGGAAGTTCAGTTTTTAGTTACTTGAATAATGCCCATATTGTTTTCCATAAAGGCTGAACCGGTCGTCATTGAATGGGGGGATCCCTTTCTCGCCCCATCCATGACAAGCCCTTATCTTAAACCTTGTCCCGCTTGACCGAGAATCCTTGGGGAGGGTTCCCGGGTTCCACAGGCGCCCCCCTGGGAATCTCCCCAAATAAACTGAGTACTGCTTTACGGCATGTTTGCAGTGCAAGCCTGGACAGACATGCCAAGAGGGCTAGGGTGAGCCAAGGAGTCTGAGGGCCAGGGCTGCTCACCCCAGCCTAGAGCCTTGGCCCCAGACAGCCTGTCCCTGGCTCATCCTGAACCCAGGCAGGATCCCAGGCTGCTCTGTGTGGTCTGGACACTGGCCCCCACCGCCGGATGCCAGGAACTCCCCCAGCAGCTCCTGGCCAGCCCGACCCGCAGTTGGCAGCCTGATTCTACTTCTGCTTCTCGGTGGTCTTGGAAATCCCATCATTCTAGCCACGAGAATGCTCCTCCCAGGTACCAGAATCTACCTCAGTCTCTGAAGCACCATCCAACTCAGCTGCACGGGACATCAGCATGCCTCAGGGGTGCGGGAGAGAGTGGAAAGGGAGCAAAGGCTACAGGGGGCTCACGGGACGGGTGTGCATGGGTACGGGGGGGATGGAGTGGGGTGGGTATTGGAAAGAATTAAAAATACACCTGTGGGTGTATTTTAAGAGTTAAATATACACCTATGGCGTGTGGGAAGAGACATTTCCAGAGTCAGTGGTAGTGAGATGGGGGGTTAGACTGAGCTCCTACCATCCATGACAGAAACAGAAGCCCCATGCTGAGGATCCCAATGATGGGGTGCTGATTCTTTTGAGGGGGTCACACTGGGGCACAAGCCCTGGCTCTGTGCTTGGGAATCACGGGGTGCCCTATGCAACACTGGGGCTTGAACCCAGGTTGGCTGAGTGCAAGGCAAACGCTCTACCTCCTCTACTAACTCTGGTCCTGTCTGATTCTTTCAGATCTCAGATGTGAGCTCTGAGGACTGACAGGAAGGGGTGGCTGTTAGGCTGAGAACAAGTCTTTCAATCTCTGTGTCGCAGGCTAAAGCTCTTTTCTTCTTCTTTCTCCTGTTAGCTTTGCTGTGGTTCCAGGAACCTCCGGGTCTTTCACTTCTGAGGCTGCCGGCACGTCCAGAGATCACCTGACTCACTCCGGTGCCATGTGCCAACTCACAACGGGCCACGTTTTAAGTGGATGACCTATCCCAGGTCAGCACCCAGGTCTCTGGGCAGAGGGAGTGTAGAAAAACAATCAAATCTCGGAAGCAAGTGTTCATATCTGCTTCCTGCCTCGTCACAGGCCTCAGGCTCTGACGCAGATGTGACAACGTCCAAGCTTTCACCTGGTTACTCCAGACCTCACACCCCCAGAAAGGCCACGGCTCTCGACGACTACTATTGAGCCTAACAGAAAACTTCCCTGTGGAGTTCCTCTTCGTTGGCCATGTTTCTCCACAAATACTGAAAAAACCCTATTCAATTATTTAAATTATAGATATATATAAAATGACAACATATATATGTGTGTATAAATATAAATATAAATATACATATATATATATATATATCAGAGTCTCTTGACCCTGTGCCTGGCTGCCTTCACCAGGGACCCTCGGAGGGGGGCAGATTGAGTTTCCCTCCCCACCCTGAGCAGAGCTCCCGCAGCCCGAGAATTCCGGAACCCAGTCACAGCCATGCTCAAGGCCCCTCTCCACACGTTCGGACAAGCCTTATGCATGAAGGAACCAGCAGAGGAACTCAGGTGTGTGGGACCTGGGGCTGAGATCTCCAAGCCTGCTCATATCGGGACTGGGCCTCCTCCGCCCAGATCCCTCACTTTCCAGTAGCTAGGCTAGGCAGTCACACCCACAAACTGCTCCCGGTGCCATGTAATCCCATCTTATAGCCTAGTTCTCCCCTTCAGAGAACCTGGCAAGCTACCGACAGTTTCCTGCCTGCATGGGAGAGCCTGGCAAACTCCCTGTGGCGTATTTATATGCCAAAACCAGTAACAATGATGGGTCTTATTAACCTGACCCTGAAAGAGCCTCCAATGCAGCACCGTCAGGAAGGATGAGTAAAGAGAGGCTGCTAAAATCTCAGGGCTAGGACAAATGGAGACGTTACTGAGACCGCTCGAGAAATTCGACAATCAATAGGATGATGATGGTGATGATTTTATATATATATATGTGTATGTATATATATACACATATATGACAACCTACATATATTAACTCTTCTATCACCAAAATCAAGAGGGAACCACTATAATTGAGTAAGAGAGTAAAAGTGTAAGTCACCTGCAAAATAGGTGGAAGAAGGAACTGAATTTGAAAAGTGGAAATTGACTCACTGTCGATAGAATATCCTTGGGCTCCAAGGTGTGAACAGGACTGCCACAGAGCTTCTGAATTTGGAAAGGAGGCTGAAAGGGCTACGTGTTGATTGCAAAGTCAATTTGAGTCAAGGGAATACTGTGACTCTCAAGACCTAAGGCCATGTAGCTGCATCATTGGGAATGCAAAATACAATAGAAGGAGGTGAAGAAGGCGATGATCCTGTTTTTCTCAGCATCTGGACCACACCTGCTGTGCTGGTTTCCTTCTGACTCCCTGGAGAGTGAGCACTAAGTATCGTGCATCAGAGGGGCGGGAGCAGGAAGACAGGGAATGCGGGAATTAGAGCCAATCAGGACGATTGAGGTGCTTTGTTTGTTTCAAAGCCACCCACAGACCTGGCTGTGCTCAGGACTCACTCCTGGTTCTGTGCCCAGAGGGGGTGAGTCCTGGTGGGTGCTCAGGAGACCACATGTGCTGCTGGGGATAGAACCTGGGTCACCCCCATTCAAGGCAAGTGCCTTAATCCCTCCAGCCCTGACAGATGAGGACATTTGAAAGAACCAAGATACTATCCCAAGATGAAACAAGGAAAAAAGGGGGATTGATAAAAGATCTTGGGGTGCCTCTCAAGCAGTGCTCGGCGGGCCTGGGGGTACTTCTGGTAATTATCATTCAACTTGGCTGGTGGTTCACTGTTCGGGTCACCAATCTCATCCTGGCAGAGATGGGAGCCCCAAGGTCACGTGCAGCTGTGCTGGTGGGTCATGTGGTGTCAGAGGTGAAGGACATGAGTTCTAGCCCCTGTACTATATCACTGGCCTCTGTTAAAAGATTTTAATGACAGAAACCATTTGAGGACCCTTCATACAGAGTGGATAGAACTGGGACCAGAGCAATAGCACAGCAGGTAGGGCACTTGCCGTGCACGTAACCAAGCTGGGTTTGATGCCCAGTACCCCTGTGGTCTCCTGGTGCCCTGCCAGAAATGACCCCTGAGCACAGAGCCAGGATTAAGCCCTGAGTACAGTGGGTAGCACTGTAGCACTGTCATCCCATTGCTCTTTGATTTGCTCGAGCGGGCACCAGTAATGTCTCCATTGTGAGACTTGTTGTTACTCTGTTTTTGGCATATCGAATATGCCACGGGGAGCTTGACAGGCTCTGCCATGCGGGCGGATACTCTCGGTAGCTTGCCAGGATCTCTGAGAGGGACGGAGGAATCAAACCTGGGTGGGCCACATGCAAGGCAAATGCCCTACCCGCTGTGCTATCGCTCCAGCCCAGCACAGTGGGTATGTCCCAAAATTTAAGAACAAAAAACTTTCTCCTCATGTCTAGAACAAAGTTTTCTCGATCTCTTCCCCACCACGGAGCCCTTCCAGCCTTCTTTTCTCTCTATGTTCCCCTCCCTTACTGTTCCTACTGGTTTGCCCCCTAGTCTCATGCCAAGGCCCCTTATTAATGTCATGTCACCTCTAGCCCCCTTGGAATATCCTGGGGCTCACAGGCCTATGAATCCTGCTTGAGAAATGCATCTCTACGGGACAAAAGTTGGCATGGGGATTGGAAAGATAGGACAGCAGAGAAGGCACTTGAGTTTCATGCGGCTGATCCAGATTTGATCCCAGGTACTCCATATCAGCCCCTGAACCTACCAAGGCGGCACCACTGAAAAGAACAAGTAGAGAGAGGCTTCTAAAATCCCAGGGCTAGGGTGAATGGAGACGTTACTGAGACTGCTCAAGAAATTCGATGATCAACAGGATGATGATGATGATGTTGTTGATGATGATGATGATGATGGTGATGACGATGATGATGAACCTACCAGGCGTGATCTCTGAGGACAGAGCCAGGAGTAATCCCTGAGCGCAGCTCATTGTGACTCAAACACCAAAAAAAAAACCAAAGTTATCTTGGAGATGCAGGGAAAAAATTGCAGAAGATAATTCCGGTCCAGATCAAGAGATGGAGTTTCTACTCGTGCAGAGAGCACTGTCCGGAGTACGATCCCTCTGTTCTGGGAGGCCCCAAGGTCCTGCCTCTCAGGAATTCATGTATGAGGAGCACTGCTCAGCGGACACCAGCCAGAGGTTCAGACCAGAGCTTTTGGCAGAGCCTTCCTAGCCAGAGACACCTGCACTTTGGGAAACTGTTATCACAGTGGATCTACTATGCTTGCCTGCACCTCTGAAAATAGAAGTCTAAGTCCCTTTGGTAAAGCAATAAAACCATTGAATTCTGGAATTCTTTCCCAGTTCCCTCCCCGCCCCCTCTCTCTCTCTCTCTCTCTCTCTCTGTGTGTGTGTGTGTGTGTGTGTGTGTGTGTGTGTGTGTTTCTTTTGGCCACACACAGAAGTTCTCAGGGTTTACTTCTGGCTCTGCACTCAGGAATTACTCCTAGTGGTGCTCAGGGGACTATATGGGACGCCAGGGATCGAACCTGGGTCAGCCACCTTTTAGCCATTTCAGATCAAGAGTATAAAGACTCTGGAGACAAGTGAGTGGGTTCATAGAAACCAGCTGTTACTTGTTAGCTGTGTGACCTTGAACAAGTCACTTAACCTCTCTGGGCCTCAATTTCCTGATCTCTAAAGAAGAGTTAATAATAACACCTACCTCCCAGGGATATGATGAAGATTAAATAAATTAACACATGAAAAGCACTCAGAAAACTGTCAACCTATATTAAATATTATAAAGTGTTGGCTAAATTTTTTTTTTAAGTAATGGAAAATGGTTGAAACAAAGATCTGGCTTGGCTTCAAATTTAACCAATGGTCCAAGGATGTCTTCCCGGACCAACTCCAACTCATAGCTCTGGCTGTTCGACGGCCATGAGCCTAGGGGTGAACAAAAATGTATGCAAAAATCACACAGGCCCTCTTGGGGGACTCAGGAGTGGCCTGTGATTAGCTTAGGGTAACCTCTGAAAAGGCCTGTGTGTTTAATGACACCGGCTTATCCCAGCGCCCCCTCCCGTCTTCCTGGAGTTGCTAGGAGCCCAGCCGTGGCTGCTCTGCAATAAAGCCGCATCTGGGGCGGACACACAGGGCCTGTCGGCAGGAGCTTAATATCCTCTTACTGGAATAACTATTGTCCCAGCTCCTCGACAAATACCAACCGTCATTAATAAAAGGGCTAATAAAAGCATTTATTGCGCTCAGGCACTGGCCTTCCTTTCTCTAGCTCCAGGGCCTTGGCAGAGGCAGCTGTGGAAGACCAGGGCTGGAAAAAGCAAGACTCCCTGAACAGCCCAGGGATTAGCCGTTGGCCCCGGCCCCGGCCTCGACGTCCTTCCTAAGGGCCAGGCAGCTAAGCAGCGGGGCACCAGAGCAGGAAGCAAACGCATCACCGAGGCACCAGGTTCTCGTTTGATGGTAAAAACGGGGGAGAAGGGAAAAGGATGCCCAGAGCAAACCTTGTCGTGGGCCCTGGAAACAGTTCAAGCAGCAGGCAGAACCCAGGTCTGATGTGTGAGGCCCTGAGTTTCACCCCGGGAACCTCAGGGCCTGCTCCAGCCCTTCTGAGAGACATGAGTTCCAACAAGTCCCAGCAAGAAAATGTTAGTCTTCCTGTAAAGTCCCTTCAAAAGAATGGGTAAAGGACCATCGTGAGGGCCCCTCAGTATCTATACTGCTAACCACAATGCCCAAAAGGAGAGAAAAAGAGAGAAAGAATAAAAATACCTGCCATAGTAACCACAACACCTAATTAGAGAGAGAGAACAAAAGGGAATACCCTGCCACAGTGGCAGGGTGGGGTAGGGGGAGATGGGATTGGGGAGGGTAGGAGGAATGCTGGGTTTACTGGTGGTGGAGAATGGGCACGGGTGAAGGGATGGGTTCTCGAACTTTGTATGAGGGAAACATGAGCACAAAAATGTATAAATCTGTAACTGTACCGGGCTGGAGTGATAGCACAGCGGGTAGGGTGTTTGCCTTGCATGCGGCCGACCCGGGTTCAATCCCCAGCATCCCATATGGTCCCCTGAGCACCGCCAGGGGTGATTCCTGAGTGCATGAGCCAGGAGTGACCCCTGTGCATTGCTGGGTGTGACCCAAAAAGCAAAAAAAAAAAAATCTGTAACTGTACCCTCACGGTGATTCACTAATTAAAAATAAATAAATTTAAAAAAATAATAAAACATTAAAACATTTTAAAAAATACCTCCCATAGAGGCGGGGGTGGGGAAGAGGGTAAGGGGCTTATTGGGAGGAATGCTGGGACAGTGGTGGTGGGAAACGTACACTGGAACATTATATGACCGAAACCTGATCAAAGCTTTGTACTTGTGTATCTCGTGGTGTTTTAATTAACAAACAAAAGAAAGGGAAAGAGAATTTTAAAAATTTTGAAAAAAGAAAGAAGTAAATCGAGTGAGCTGGAGAGACGGTCCTGTGAACAGGGCATTTGCCTTGCACACGGCTGACCCGGGTTCCACCCCCGGCATTCCATATGGCCTACTGAGTTTCCACCAGGAGTGCTCCCTGAGCACAGAGCCAGGAGTAACCCCTGAGCAAAAACAAAACAAAAAGAAATAAAGTCATGACACTTGCTTGAACTTCTTTTGTATTTTTTGACTCTCCTCGGCCAGATCGTGATCCCCATTTTCCTGAAGGGAAATGAGATCACGGAGAGGCCGAGAGGCTCCCAGCTGCAGGCCAGCACAGCCTCGGGGCTTGGGTTCGGGGGGCTCCTGGGTCGAGGTCTGGAAGCGACCCAGGGTGAGGCCGTGTCTATCTCTGTCCGGCCGCGACGAACCCGTCACAGAGCGCTGTGATCAGCATCACCGCTTCTCTAAATTATTATTGTTGTTATTATAATAACTAGTGGGTAGAGTCGAGTGGGTGGTGGATACCAGATAATTACTAAGACCCCAAAATTAAAACGTTGAGTCTACTTTTCCACGGCTGCTCAAAGATGAGAATGAGAGCTGGCCCCCCCGGGGTCCCTGGGAAGAGACCTAATCTCAGGAGAGTCCAGGACGAGAAGGCCAGGAGAAAGGACTGCCCCGGCCATGTGGGAGGCCAGTCTCCCTCCAGGAGCTTGGGATGCTTGGTTGGAGATGGTGTAACCACTTGGGAGGCTGAGAAGGCAACGGTCCAAGCCTTGGGGTTTGAATCCCGCCTTTGCTGTTCTTTTGCTGTGTGACTATGGGAGAGATTTTTGACCTCTCTGAACTTCCCTTTCCCTACCATAAAATGTGGATAGTAATCATCCCCCACCCCGAACCATAAACTGGGCTGTTGTCAATCAGGATTAGAGGCTAGACTAGGAGACATAAAAGAGATAAAAAGGGGTCGGGGGTGTTTGGGGGGGTGCAAGGCAGGTGGTGGTGGTAGGCGTGGATTCTTTCCCCCAAAAGCCCAGAGCTTGGCCAGGGAGGAGGATGATAAATTGCCGGGCCTGACATTCCTGACATCAGGATGGCATTAGGCGGCAGAGTCACTGTCTCGGCTTCTCCAGCTTGGCTGGAGAATAGCCTCGGCCTCGGTTTCCCCCCTATTTAAGAGAGGGCAACAGAGAGTCTCTGCCCGGAGAGACTCCTCCCTGCCCCCGAGGCTTGTCAGATGGACGGAGGAGATAGCAGCCTGGGAGGAAAGGTGGGAGTTAATAACAGCACCCTGGATCTCTGTGATTATTGTCATTATTCCGGCTCTGTCCAGTAAGCAGCGGGGACCAGGTGACTCACCGTCTGCACGTTGCAGCCCCGGCTTCTCCTGTTGGGACTTGCACCTGCCAGGATGCCACCACCTACGAGGCCACGCCCCTTCATCCAGCTCCGCCCAGCGGCTCCACGTCGTCCAATGGGAGGCGGGAGCGAGGGCGCCTGTGCCAGCTGAGTGGCCCGCTCCGAGGGGCCGGGATTCCTGCTCTCGGGGCACGGGGCTGACACGGAGATGCTCAAGCCAATCACCTGAGCTGCGGAGATTTTTTTTTTTTAATTTTCAATTGGGGTTTTTTTTTTAGCCCCCTGCCCTAGGCCTGCAGGGTTAGGGTGTGTGTGTGTGTGTGTGTGTGTGTGTGTGTGTGTGTGTGTGTGTGTGTGTTAGAGAGAGAGAGAGAGGGTTGGGAGGGTTCCTGTGGCGTGGGATTGGCCTCCTGGGTTGGGTGGAGGGGGGTGGCACTGTCCCGCTGTCCCGAGTGAGCCTTTGTCCATCTTCATAAGGCAGAGGCCTGGGCAGGAGCTGGATGGCCTCCCAGGATCGCCTCTCAGCGTCACAACCCAAATACCCACTGGACCTTGACAACATCCACAAGTGCAGGGACAATGGGGAAAGGGAGCCGGGGGACCGTTGCCAGCCACGAAGGCCCCCTCCCCCAGCCGCGCCGCCTTGCACGCCACTCTATAAATGTGATCTGAGCATCTGTGACTCACTCGCACACACCCCTGCAGTTTCGTGGTGAGGACACGGCTAATCATAGCTGGCATTGGGGACAGAAGGGGGGATTTTGCCATGAACCTCCTGACTGCGACTCCCTCTGGCTGCAGGAGGCAAGGCAAGAAGTGCTGGCCGAAGTTTCTGCTCCCCAGGGGTTGGTCGTGCCTGCAGGAAGGGCGTGCACCTCTTCCCCGCCCCCATCCCCAGAAAGGTCACTAAGAGTTAGGTGCACCCCTCGATTCCCGATCAGAGGTCACGCCAGGAAGACAGGAAGTGCATTTCCTCCCTTCCTCTGGGAGGTGTTTGTTTGGGTCTGTTTTCAGGAGAGCTGGAAGGCGCCCAGTCCTGGGACATCACCTCCTATTGCTCATGAGGAAACCAGGGCTGGAGATGACATACACGACTGGTCTAGAGTCGTTTGGGTTTTAGAGATGGTCACAGCCTGACTCCAGAATTCTTCCTACGAATGCTTCTAGGTCCGTTTATGAGTCCCAGAAACATCAGCTCTGGTTCCTTGACAGCCGATGACACCAGTTCTTAGCTACCACATCACTGAGGATGTCTAAGAGCCCCAAGTGATTACTAAGCACCCCCCCAGCTCAGGACGGGAATTCAGGTGAAGACTCAAACATCAGAAAAGGGGGCCCACAGACCAACTGTCCAGTTCCTTCTGGGACTGAAGCAGACTTTTTCTGTGGCATTGTTTTTGGACTCACAGTCAACAGGGCTACACTGTTTTCCAACTGTGCTTTCTCTGTCAGCTTCTCAACCAGGCCCCGGGAATCCAGAGATGAAAGGGAAAGGGTCCTTGACAGTGCCCCAGAATCAATGATTGCTTATTGCCATGGACCGGGGGTCAGGCACACAGAGAAAGGCAGCCCTGGGGAGGTAGAGAAGACTTCCAAGGTGCATTTCAGTAAGGGCTTTGATGGGTGAGTAGGAGTTGGTCAGGTCAGATTATATATAGAAAGGAGAGGTGATGGGGAAAGTGGAGGAAGTAGCATGGGGAGGAGTTCTAGGGCAAAAAGGCTTTGTACTGTGTCAGGAAAGCAGTGTAAAGCAGAGAGTGGAAAGATGGGGCGGAGACAGGGGAGATGATACCAGGGAGGGCTGAAGCAGTCTTAGAATGACGCTCACACCAGCTCCAGAGGCCTCCACTTCAGATGTGCAGCTCTGGGTGTCTGCTTCCCACCTGTGCAGGTACAGTCTGCCTGTCTGTCTGTCTGTGTCTCTCTCTCTCCCCTAGTTCCCTGTTGAGCGCCCCCCCATCACCCTTCCCCCACTCGCCATTGACCCAGGCACCTGCAAACGTGTTTGTCCACCTGGGGCGCTAATTAGGCCCTCTGGGGAGTCTGACACCACAGCCAGCTGCGGTCCTGCCACCTCCAGCTCTCAGGGCCCTGGCACGCACGCACGGGAACTTTCTTGGGGCTCCTCTGGTGTTCCCTCATTACGGGCATTAGCGGGGCCTTTACCCAGTGGCCCTGGGCCCCGGCAGGCTCTGTGAGACTCTTGTTGACTGGCCAGGTGTGTGGTCTCTGCCCGGGCCCTGGAACCACAACATCTCTGCTGTTCCTATTCTGGGCCCGGCTCTGGCCCCCCGAGCGCAGTTCCACCCCACCCCCTCGAGAGCCACCTGTGCTCCCCACCTTGTGTCAGTTTTTCCCTTACAGCAGCACGGCTTTCTCTGTCTCCCCCCGCCCCCCCCCCGCCCCGGAGCCTTTAGCCCACACTACTCTGGGTGCTGCAGCCCGGGAAGCCTTAGTCCTCCTGGAGAGAAGAAGAGAGCCTTCCCCCACCAGGTGTAGATCTTCTCTTTGTTTATCTGGGGCCACACGGCACAGCCTGGCAAGCTACCCATGGCATATTCAATATGCCAAAAACAGTAACAAGTCTCACAATAGAGACGTTACTGGTGCCCGCTCGAGCAAATTGATGAGCCACAGGAAGACAGTGAGAGTGACAGTGACTCCTGGGGGTGTTTGAGGGCTCCTCCAAGTCTCCTGCCTAGGCAGGAGGGGTGGGGGCTTCCCTCCTGGCGGGGAGCAGGCAGAGCTGAGGCGCGAACACGGGGTGTCCATCTGCCCCACACAGTGTGTGCTCCGGCCCTCCACGCCCTCTCCCTTTTCACTTTTGACTCAGGCTAATCCTCCAGCGAGGCTCCGGAGAAGAGACAGAAGCTACATTTTGGAACCTGCCGGGCCTGCCCCCTGGCTGTGTGGCCCCTGGCAAATCCCTTCCCTTCTCTGAGCAGCCGCTCCGGTGACGGGGACGGTGTGCAAAACGCAGTTGTGGGTCCTCCCTGCGTGGGGATTAAAGGCGCTCCCTTTCAAGACGCCACACCTCACCGACAGCCCCAAGCAGGAAGGGACGCATTCCTCTGCTTCCTCTACCTTCGGTTCAGAAGAAAATAAATAAGGAAACAAAACAAAATGCAGCAGCGGATTCAGGCCGGCTCTGCGCAGCCCGCCAGGACTCAGGAACAAAGGGGCTGGCACCCGCCTTCATAGAGACCCCCAGAGGAGGTAGGGGCCCTGGTGCTGGGGGTACTGAGGGCTGCAGCCAGGCCCTCCCCCCAAAGCGCCACACACAGGTGGCGCCCAGGCTGACCTCTGCCAGGCCGGGTGAGCCCCAGTTTCATTGTTCCACCCCGCCCCGTGCTGCAGATCTGGTTGGTGGAGTTGGCTTGGAGAAGGATATTTTGTTTTTTTGGCTTCGCGAATGACTAATGAATGAGCTGTCTTCACTGTAGGGAGAATTATGCCACTTAAGCAAAACCCAGCCGGGCTGGTCGGCTCGGAGATAGCTAATAGGAAATGCCTGTCAGAGCACTGACGCTTCAAAGCCAAATATATTCTCACTGTGCTCTCTGTTTGCTAAGTTTACTTTATGCAAAATAGAACTCCGCGGAAAACATGTTGATGGCCCTGCGCGGTCCTGCCTCCGGGGCTGGAGGCGAGGGAGAGAGCAGCTCCCACCGCGGCCCCTGGCCCCGCCGACGGAAACACCCCTCTCGGCCCGAGCCCCTCCTTCAGCCAGGGGCTGCAGGGGCCCCCAGGGGCCCCCTGAGTATGTCAGGAGGCCTGCCCTTTAGTGATCTTACCCGCCAGTACCCGCTCCCGGGAAGAGTCCTGAGACCAAGCCGCGACCCTGAAAAGCTAGTGCTCCCCTGAGCCCCAGCTGAGCAGCACTGGCCTGGCCCCCGAGGGGACAGCAGGACAATGGAACCACAGCGGGGGGGGGAGCCCCGGGGTGCCCTGGCTGGCAGGCTTCACCCTCTCCCCAGGAGGAGCCCGGCCCCGCTCGGCCACTGCTCCCGCCGCACAGCATGACCTACCCCGCCCGGAGCCTGGAGAGCCTGGAACAAGTGCAGGATTAGCACCTGCTTCTCCATTCCCCGGGCGAGAACGAAGGCCTCATCTGGGGCCGGAGAGGCAGTCCAGGGCGGAGGGCGCTCGCCCTGCACGCAGCCGACCCGAGTTGGATCCCCAGCAACACATACAGTCTCCTGAGCACCACCAGGAGTGAGCCCCAAACGCAGAGCCAGGAGTAAGTCCTGAGCGCCACGTGGTGTGGCCCCAAACGGAAGGAGAGTTGGGGGGGGGGGTTGCATGGTCTCCCTTCTTCCCAGGAGAGACATGGGGGTCTCGCTACACCAGAAGTTGGCAAGATTCCCCAAGGCCAGGGCGGGGCCAGAGAGGGATTCTCCTGGTCTTTGCCGAAGAAGCACCTTCTGCCCACGCAGCCACGGCCACCACATGATTCAGTGGCTGCTCATTTCTGCCTCCCCAGCATTTACCCTCCCCTCTGGAAGGTTCCATGCCGCTGGCACAGAAGCCAGAGCTGGGCCCGAGACCCAGGAGCCTCCCAGAAGGCCATGAGAATGGGTGGCACGGTGTCGGGACTGTGTGCCAGCAGGGTGGGGACCCAGATAGGATCGGCCACTGCTCTGCTCTCAGGCCGCTCCCAGCTGCTTCGTGAGCGTGCAGGGGAGCCACGGAAGCCACGGGCCGAGGAACGGGCCGCACGCCAGAAGCCCCTGGGCTGGGTGCGGGTCCTCAGACGTCAGGTGGGGATAATGATTACCTGCCACACGGGCCAGAGGCAAAGTGTGGGGCAGGACTGACACACCACTTGCTGCACTTATCACTGGGGAAAGGGGACCTTGGGTTGGGCCTGTGGCTCGGTCACAGATCACACACGACTTGCGTGTGTGAGGGCCTGGGTCTGATCCCTGGCACCGCACAAGCACACACAACCCATTCAGGGGTGCAATCAAGGCTTCTCTGCGGGTGGAGAGACAGTACGGCAGGTTTGGAGCTTGCTTTGCAGCAGCCAACCCCAGGTGGACCCCGAGCATCATACATGGGCCCCCACGCACCCCCAGGAGTCATCCCTGAGCACAGAATCCTGATGAAAGCCTGAGCACTGCTGGCTGCACCCCACACACACACCAAAAAAGAGGAAAGGAAGGAAGAGAGAAAGGAGGCTAGGAAAATAGTACAGCAGGTAGGGCAATTGCCTTGCACACAGCTCATCGGGGTTTGATCACTGGCATCCCATACCGTCCTCCAAGCATTGCTAGGAGAAATTCCTCAGTGCAGAGCCAGGAGTTACCCCTGAGCACTGCCAGGTGTTATTGCCAAACAAAACAAGAACAACAACAAAAAACAGAAAGGAAGGGAGGAAGGGAGGAAGGGAGGGAGGGAGGGAGGGGAGGAGGAAAGGGAGGTAGGGAGGACAGGAGGAAGGAGAGAGGGAGGGATGGAGGAAGGAAGGGAGGGAAGAGGGAAGGGAGGGAGGAAGGAAGGAAGGAAGGAAGGAAGGAAGGAAGGAAGGAAGGAAGGAAGGAAGGAAGGAAGGAAGGAAGGAAGGAAGGAAGGAAGGAAGGAAGGAAGGAAGGAAGGAAGGAAGGAAGACATTCTTTGCTACCACAGGATGCAGTCCTGCGTGAGCCCCGCAGCTAACTTGTGCGAGTGGCGTGGCTAGAAGTTCAACCCTGGTGAGCCTGTGTGAGCACCGTGGAGTCTCCCAGCGAGCGGCACACCATGGCTGTGCCCCTCATAGGTGAGCACACGTGCAAGCTCTGCCACCAAAGGAGTATGAGCCTCGTGGGCACCAGGACCTCCTGGCGACCCGTGACCTCATGTTGAAACTAGACCAGCATCCCAGTCAGGCACATGCGGGCGAGTCCCAGACATCATGACAACGAAGAACAGTTAAGGGGAGAGCACGAGCAACTGGAGTCCAGAACCTGTGGGCAGGTCTCCATCGGAAGGGTTGGCACGAGCAGAGGCGCCATCAGCCCTGGGAGCCAAGCTTGGGGTGTCTCCGGGCTGGCTCCTCCAGGGCCACCGGCTGTCCCTCCACTTGCCCTGATTTCCCACGTACAGGGCGCTCTTTCCTTTGAGTGGGAAGGACCCTGCAATGACTCGGGCTCAAAGCAGGTTTTAGAGCATGAGGCTTTGGGAGTAATGGGGAGAAATTAAGGAGAACAGTAAAAGGCACCTCAAGGGGGAAGTGACAGTGTTCTGGGACCAGGGACCACTGGAGGTGTCAGCCCCCCTCCCCCCCACAGACACAGACACAGACACTGTGTTTTCCGCATGGGTCCAGATTCTTAGCTGGGTGACTGGTGCTGGCTTTATGTGGGTTTGGTCATGTTTGCAGGCTACTCCCAGCTCAGTGTTTGAGGGTCACTCCCCGTGGTGCTCAGGGGACCACACAGTGCCGGGGACAGAGCCCTTGGCTCGCACCTGCAAGGCCTACACTCCGCAGTCTGAGCCATCTCCCCAGCTGTGAGTGGAGGACTCAGCGCAGAGTGGGAGGTGGGGGAGGCTGGTCCGGGAAAGGTGGGGGAGATGAGTCCGGTGTGGGCCAAGAGGCAGGAGGGGGTGTGAGGCCAGTTGAGGCTTAGCCCTGTCCCCGGGAGTGAGGGGCGGGAGTGAACGCACATCCAGGGGCAGAACTGGGGCATCCCGAGGAGTGGGGGGAAGGGGTGGCAGGGAGCTAGTAGGGGGCCGGGGGAACATACATGACAGTGCTGAGAAGAGTCAGTCAGCCCCAATGTGGGGGTCTCTTCCCGCAGAGAAGAGGTGGTCTTGGGCATACAAATGAGGAGACTAGGAGAGCGGGCAGAGGGCAGAGATGCCCCTAGACAGCCACGCGGGCACCGGAGCCCGGGGTATTGGCTCTTCAGAACACAGGGAAGGGGGAGGGAAGGTGGGGTCACACGAAGCTCTCCCCCACAAGCCAAGCAGGGTGGGCGAGGGAAGGAGGGTGCCCGAAGGGACGGACTCGGTGGCCAGGTGACCAGCAGCGCCAGGCACTAGCAAGCAGCAGGCCGGGAGATGCAGCCCGTTCTGGCGGACAAGGAAGGGGCTTTCCACCAGGCAGAGGGCTGAGCACGGGGGTCCTGGCACTGGAAGACAGTGGCTTCCCTGTCGGGGGGGACGCTGGAGCTCGGTTAGAATTGGGGTTTGGGGTACCTGAGAGATAGTACGGTGTGTAGGGCACTTGCCTTGCACATGGTCGACCCGGGCTCACTCCCCGGCATCCCACATGATTCCTCCAGCCCACCGGGAGTGATCCCTGAGCACAGAGCCAGAAGTAACCCGGGAACTCAGCTGAGTGTGGCCCAAAAACAAAAGCAAAAAAAAATGACAACAACAAAGAAACAAAGAAAAGGAAATTTAAAAAAAGAAAAGAAAAAAATGGGGCACAGGCTTTTTCTACTTCTGAAAAGCCCAAGTTTTCTTTTGTTTTTTGTGTTTTTGAGTCACACCTGGCAGTGCTCAGGGCTGACTCCTTGCTCAGAGACCACTCCTGGCAGTGCTCAGGGCTTACTTCTGGCTCCGGGACCACGTCTGACAGTGCTCAGGGGACCATATAGGTGCTGGGATTGAACATAGGCCGGCAGTATGCAAGGCAAGTGCCCTACCCACTGTACTATAACTCTGGCCCCCATTTTTCCCCTTGAATACATCTCTCTCTTTTATCATCTCTCCTCACACTTCTTTACATTTCTTTCAATAAAAACTGCTTTGCTTCACTTTAAGGAAAAGAGGGGAAGCTGGGGTAATAGTACAGCAGGTAGAGCACTTGCTTGGCACGGGGCAGACCCAAGCTTGATCCCCAGCACCCCATACAGTTCCCTCCAGCCCACCAGGAGTGATCCCTGAGTGCAGAGCTAGGACTCAGCACAGAGGAGCAACTTGCCCCAACTCCCCTCTGCTAAAACTGGAAAGTGAGGTGCTCCGAGGGGGTGTTAAGGCTGTGAGGGCCCAAACCTGGGTTGGCCTCTGTTTTCAGTGTATGTTTTGTTTGGGGGGTCATAGCTCAGTGTTCAGGGATTATTCCTGGCTCTGAGCTCAGGCATCACTCCTGACAGATGCGGGGAACCACAAGGGATACTGGGGATAGCGCTCGGGGTTTGGCCACGTGCAAGGCAAACATCCGTCCCTGCTGTACCATGGCTCCAGCCCTTTTGTCTCAGTTTTCGGAGCCCTCCTAGGAGTGAAAAGTAGATAAGGTCATTTGGGAAGTTTCTGGCATAAACAAATGCTCACGGGACAAGGCTGGCCCTGAGAGGGTCAGGTTCCCAGGAAACAAAAAGGGGGTTAGAGGTTCAGTGGGTCAAAGCTGGTCGAAGCATAGCCGCTATGAGGAAGGGCAGTGAAGGACCTCAAAGGTGCCCCCCCAGACACCCCCACCATACCCTGCCTGCTGGCCCCTCAGCGAGTGATGGCATATTTTTCTGGCCTCTGTCAGCTCTTCTGCAAAATGGGGCCACAATGGAGACAGGAGAACCTGCTTTTTTTTTTTTTTTTTGCTTTCCTGGTCACACCCAGCGATGCTCAGGGGTTACTTCTGACTCTGCACTTTAGAATTACTCCTGGCAGTGCTGGGGGACCACATGGGATGCCGAGGATTGAACCTGGGTCCGCCGCATGCAAGGCAAACGCCCTACCTGCTGTGCTATCACTCCGGCCCCAAGAACCTGCTTTTGGAGATGACCTATGGGGACATATGGACAAGGCCAGCCACGAGGGTGGTCAGGGAGAGTGGGGAGCCAAGGGGGGGGGGCCCAAGATTCACCCCTGACCCCCAGACCATAGACCTCTCAGAGTGGAAACACATTCTTCCTGCAGAGGCAGACTCAGAGCACGCTCTGGGGGCCACCCCAGAAATGTGCCCTGCACAGCCTCTCACGGGTGCGAAA
>NC_073303.1:293384810-293435126 GCF_027595985.1 Sorex araneus
TAGCAAAGAGACAAAAGGCTGAGCTTGGTCCTGCGGGCTGTCAGGAGCACCCTGGCGCTCATTTTCACGAGACAACGTGAGCCACCAACAGTTGGTAGGCAGCGTGAGTCTTCTCTGAGAGCCTGGTGCGAGATAGAGACAGAAAGTGTAGCATGGACCAGCTGTGTGTCTGGAAGAGGGTGAAGGGTCAAGAGGTAAAAAAAAAAGAGAGAGAGAAGAAAAAATACCAAGAAGAAAAAGTAGAAATCAGGAAGGTATTTTTTCAGGTTTGGGCTTTGCTTCTCACCCCCTTCCACTCTCCATGAGAACAGAAGTCCCGTGTCTAGAAACAGGAGGAGGTACGGGCAGGGCAGACCATCTGGCTTTGAAACAGAAATTTCCAACATCCTTTCCAAATGTCCAGAGGAATGTGACCTCCAGGGCAATGGAGTGGAAGCTGAAGTTGGTCTCTCTTAAAAAAAAAAAAGGGGGGGGGTGCTGGAGAGTTAATACATGTGGCAGGTGCTTGCCCTGCACTCAGCTGAACAGGGGTTCTATTCCCAGCACCGCATGTGGTGCTCCAGCTTGCCAGAGTGATCACTGAGAGCAGAGCCAGGAGTAAGCCTGAGCACTGTAAGAGAATGATTTTTTTGTTAGAGGGGTGAAGCGGATTGAGACCCACACTTAGCGGGGCTCAAGGTTCACTCCCGGCTTGGTGTTCAAGGTTCACTCCTGGTAGGGCTGCGGGTGGGGACAGGGAGGTTTTGGGGAGCTTATGTGGTGCCAGGAATGGAACCAGGGTCAGTTGTATGCAAGGCAAGTGCGTGAGCCCTGGACTATCTCTCATGTCTCTAAAGTCGTTCATGCTAGTGGGGCATCGGAGCCTCCTGAATATGCGGCAGCGCCTGCTGCTGTCTGGTCTCCAGTTCTTTGCAGCGGCCTCCCCACCTGGGTCCATTTGCGGAGAGACCGGTGTAGCCCGCGGAGCACAGAGCCAGAGCTCACGAAGGCCGCGTGCTCAGCTGTTGGTTCTGAGCCCTGTGTGCTGTTAGCATCACCTGTGGAGCGTATTTTAACACTCCCAGTCTGGGGTCCCTACTGGCAAAGATTCTGATTTAATTGGCCCGGGGTAGAAACTCAGGGCTTGGGATATGCTTTCAAAGCTCCCAGGTAATTCTAAAGTGCAGCCCGAGCGGAGAGCCACTATATTATACAGCAGGAGAGGCCCCAGGCTCTTGCTCAGGCCCCAGTTACTCTTAATTTATAGACACTTCTAACAATTCCAGTTGTCTAGTTTTTCTAGCTGGTTTAAGATTAAAAGTGGCACATTTGGAAGAGGAGAGAAAGGCTGCTAATGAAAAGACACTAAAAGCAGCAAGACATAACAAATGAGAGTCTAATCGCCAAGTGTAAAGATAGAAAACCTATAAAAAGCTAACACAAGCCTTCGGTTCCTCCCCTGTTCAGCGGCTCCTATTTACAGTAAAGGCCCTGAGGTATCATCAGAGTGAAGAGCCAGGAAGGGGGGCAGTGTGAAGGACAGTGACAGTCTACCATGTCTAAGACATATGTCAACAGTCGCAACCACCTCACCTCCTTAATTTCTCACCCTAGTCCCAGGAGGTCAATATTATTACACCATCTTATAGATGAAGAAACTGAGGCTCCAAGAGGCTCACTGGCTCTTTTCAAATGGACACCAATACTGTCCCATCATGCCATGGTTTTCCAGGTTATATGCTCATCATCATCATTTTTTAGTCAAGAGCTCATTGTCGGGGCTGGAGGGATAGTACAGCGGGTAGGGCGTTTGCCTTGCACGCGGCTGACCCGGGTTCGATTCCCGTATCCCATATGGTCCCCTGAATACCGCCAGGAGTAATTCCTGAGTGCAGAGCCCAGGAGTAACCCCTGTACATTGCCAGGTGTGACCCAAAAAGCAAAAAAAAAAAAAAAGGCTCATTGTCATCATTGGTTTGAGTCAAACACTCACGTATGTTCAACAGGGTCATATCAGCCTGGTTAGCCACTCCGGCTAGTCCAAATGACGATGCCAACTCTAGAGCCAGATTAGTCTCAGTATCCAGCTGCTCAAAATATCCATTTTAAGGATAACGACGTCCACGTATGCTTTTTAACAGTGATGAAAGGATAGGACATCCATTAGGGAAATAAATAAATAAATAAATAGCACAAGTCATTTCCCAGCTCACACCATTCCTCCAAATGAATACCAGATGGCTCGAGATGGAAATGAAAGCATAAAGGTTACGAGAAAGAAAATAGAAGTGAATATTTTATAATCTTAGGATGGGGAAGGTCTTTCTAAACATGTCAACAAAAGCAGAAACAATACAGGGAGAGATTGATAGATTTGACTACATAAAAAATTAAAAACTGCTGTACATCAAAAACCACCATAAATTGAAAAAATATCCAACCTCACTAGCATTGCAAAGAAAGGCAAATTAAAACAGCAATGAGAGATTTTTTTTTTTTTGCTGATCAGATTGGCAATGATTAAAAAGAATGATAATGCTAAGAGCTGGCATGGATCGGGGGAAATCAGCACATCAGCACTATACACTGCCAGGGGAGGATAAACTGAGACAATCTTTCTGGAAGGCATTTCAGATATGTCTTCCCCAAACAATCCTAAAGAATGGCACATACAGACCTTTTGACCCAGTAATTCCATGGATGAAAATTTATACAAGGAAAGAATTGATCTACACATGGAATTTTATCACCAACGCTTTTTATTTGTTTGAATACTGAAAAACTGGAAACAGTCTAGATGTATCCTACATACATAATAAGAAATAGTCATGAAGTTACCAAAAATGATGCCATATAGGCCACACAAGTCAATGGATTATAATAAAGCTCGGAAACGAACCCATGCATGTAGGGAGACTTTGTTAGTGATAAACTATCAAATCAGGAAGCCAAAGACTTTTGGAAATAAATGCTGTTGGTTAACTGAAAAAGAAGTTGGGCCAATATTTCACACCAAGATAAACTCTAACGGAAATTAAAGATTTAAATGCACAAAATAAAAGCATACAGTTACCAGAATGATAGAACTACTTCACAATCTTGGAGTAATGGAGATATTTCAAATTGATTCAAATTCAGAAGTAAGGAAATGAAAGACATGTATCCATATGAAATCTTAAAACTCCTACATGGTAGGGGGCTGGAGAGATAGCACAGCGGGTAGGGCGTTTGCCTTGCACGCGGCCGACCCGGGTTCAAATCCCAGCATCCCATATGGTCCCCTGAGCACGGCCAGGGGGTGGTTCCTGAGTGCAGAGCCAGGAGTAACCCCTGTGCATCGCCAGGTGTGACCCAAAAAAAAAAAAAAAAAAAAAGCAAAAAAAAAAAAAAAAAACTCCTACATGGTGGGGCCAGAGCAATAGTATAACAGGTAAGGTGTTGCCTTGCATGCAGTCAACCCAAGTCTGATCTTTTGCATCCCATATGGCCCCCAGCCCTTTCAAGTTAGATCTCTGAGTGCAAAGTCTGGAGTGGACCCTGAGCACACAGCATGTGGTCCTAAAACCAAACAAGCAAAACCTCAAAATTCCTACATGGGAAAAAATGCCATAGACAAATGAAAAATAAAATTAAAACAAGATCCCACCTGACTAACTTGAGGAGGGGGATATCACAACTTATTTCAGAAAGGGTTAATAACTCCAAATACATACTTTGTTTCTATGAATCCAGGACATCAATAATCTAATAAAAGTACCCAATTTCAGAAAACAAGAATTATAAATTACTTTTGAAATATAAGAAAGAATACTCAATTTGGGTCATAATATAAAGAATGCAAATTATCATTGCAACAATCACTGTATCTCTGTATCACTGTCATCCCGTTGTTCATCGCTTCGCTCAAGCGGGCACCAGTAATGTCTCCATTGTGAGACTTGTTGTTACTGCTTTTGGCATATAGAATATGCCACGAGTAGCTTGCCAGGCTCTGCTGTGGGGACGAGATACACTCTCAGTAGCTTGCGGGCTCTCCGAGAGGGACGGAGGAATCAAACCCTGGTCGGCCGTATGCAACAATAAAGCCATTTTTCATGTCTCAAAATTGCCATCGTCTAAAATACACTTAAGGGGCCAGGGAGATTTCTCAAAGGGCTTTGCACATGAGAGCCCAGTTTGATCCCTAGATCCACAACCATTGAGCACCAATCTGGGAGTAACCCCTGAGCACTACTACCACTGACTCAAAGACTGAAAAAACTGGGCATATGTTATAGAATTTCTCTAAAAGTAAACCTTTAAACATAACCCAAATATCCAATTATAGAGAATTAGTTAGTGTCCATCCACACCATGAAAGAAGAGAAGGAGGAGGAGGAAGAAGATAAGGAGAAGGAGAAAGAGAAGGAGGAGGACAAGAAGGAGGAGGAGGAAGAGGAGGAGGAGGAGGAAGAGGAGGAGGAGGAGGAAGAGGAGGAGGAGGAGGAGGAGGAGAGGAGGAGGAGGAGGAGGAGGAGGAGGAGGAGGAGGAGGGAGGAGGAGGAGGAGGAGGAGGAGGAGGAGGAGGAGGAGGAGGAGGAGGAGGAGGAGGAGGAGGAGGAGAAGGAGAAGGAGAAGAAGAAGAAGAAGAAGAAGAAGAAGAAGAAGAAGAAGAAGAAGAAGAAGAAGAAGAAGAAGAAGAAGAAGAAGAAGAAGAAGAAGAAGAAGAAGAAGAAGAAGAAGAAGAAGAAGAAGAAGAAGAAGAAGAAGAAGAAGAAGAAGAAGAAGAAGAAGAAGAAGAAGAAGAAGAAGAAGGGGCCGGAGCGATAGCACAGCGGGTAGGGCGTTTGCCTTGCACGCGGCCGACCCGGGTTCGATCCCCGGCATCCCATATGGTCCCCCAAGCACCGCCAGGAGTAATTCCTGAGTGCAGAGCCAGGAGTAACCCCTGAGCATCGCTGGGTGTGACCCAAAAAGCAAAAAAAAAAAAAAAAAAAGAAGAAGAAGAAGAAAAAGAAGAAGAAGAGAAAGAAGAAGAGGAGGAAGAAGAAAAGAAAGAAGAAAAAGATAAAGAAAGAGGAGAGGAGGAAGAAGAGGAAGAAGAAGAAGAAAATGAAGGAAGAAGAAGAGGAAGAGAAAGAAGAAGAGGAAGAGGAGGAGGAAGAAGAAGAAAAGGAAGAAGAAAAAGATGAATGAGAAGAAGAAGAAGAAGAAGAAAGAAGAGGAAGAAGAAGAAGAAGAAGAGAAAGAAGAAGAGGAGGAAGAGAAAAGAAAGAATAAAAAGATGAAGAAAGAGGAGGAGGAGGAAGAAGAGGAAGAAGAAGAAGAAAATGAAGGAAGAAGAAGAGGAAGAGAAAGAAGAAGAGGAGGAGGAAGAAGAAGAAAAGGAAGAAGAAAAAGATTAATGAGAAGAAGAAGAAGAAGAAGGAGGAGGAGGAGGAGGAGGAGGAGGAGGAGGAGGAGGAGGAGGAGGAGGAGGAGGAGAAGGCAGCGGCTGGAGCGATAGTACAGTGGGTAAGTTGTTTGCCCTGCACGTGGCTGACTCGGGTTCAATTCCCAGCATCCCATATGGTCCCCTGAGCACTGCTAGGAGTGATTCCTGAGTGCAAAGCCAGGAGTAACCCCTGAGCATTGCTGGGTGGACCCAAAAAATAAAAAAAAAATAGAAGAACAAGTAGAAGAACAAGAAGATGACGATGACAACGACGACTTGGTGTTTTGTTTTAGTCTTGCTCCTTGCCTGTACTCAATGACAGTCCTCAAATATGGGGTGCAAGGCAAGCCCCTGCTGCGCTATCTCTCTGGTCCCACATAAAGATGTTTGTAAAGTCCCTACTAATGTATTTTTGTGCTGCCTTCTGTGTAAGAAAAGATGTGGCACTTGACACATGCCTTGCATATGCCCAGCCCGTTTGATCCCAGGCCCCACATGGTCCCCTGAGCGACACCAGGCACCATCCTGCAAGAGGAGCAGCAATGTGGCCGGGTTACCCTCAGCACTGCAGGGCCAGGAAGCACCACATCCTGGAGCCTGGCATTGAGCCTCTGGCCCAGGTGGTGGAAAATCACCGGGAGCCCATCCTCAGCCCTGCCCCAAGTAACAGTGATGTGAGCGTCTCCCGGCTCTTTTCAGGGGCTTCATTCTGCTCAGCAACATGTGTCTGGCCATCATGGACCAGGGTTTCATGGAACATAAAGGGCCTCCAGACTGGGCATTCTCCACCTCTGAGCCAGACTAGGGTTGTGTGTGTGTGTGTGTGTGTGGTGCGGGGGGTGGGGGAGGGGAGGGTTAAAGTAAGATTACCGAAGATTAAAAAGAAGTGACTTTCCTAGAGGAATTTCGCCGTTCAAGTTCTATAGATCTTTCTCAAGCCCACATTGTAGGCCAGCCTCTGCCCTGGGTGAGCTCAGCAATGAGGTCACCGAAGATCGACTGAGTTCCGATTCCGGGCGAGGCACTGGGGATGCCACGGGGAGCAAGAGGCCTCATCCCTTGGAGGAATATAGTGTCTGAGGGGGGGAGAGGGGCTGAACACTCCACGGCAGCTGTGGACCCTTGAGTCATGCCTGTGAGCTCTGAGGGTTTGCTTAGATGCGGGTCCACCCATAAACAGATTGTTGGCGTCTGGTTCCATACCTCCAGGACAGCACGACACTGTGCTTTCTCTGCCTTCTGATTTGCAACACTTTCTTCTCTCCACTGTCTTGCTTCTGAGAAGCTAAATAGCTGATACATTGTTACTGCGACTCCCAGCCAAGGACTTGAAGTTCGGGAGCAGTCAGAAATTATCTGCAGTTTGGGCTCTTCAAACCCATGTTCTCCCTTGAACACGTGTCTCAGTTGCTTCTCTCCACGTTCCCTTTGCTTGCTTATCTCCACTCTGGAGAAATCTGTGTTCTCTATTGAACACACACTTTCCCTTGCTCTCCTCTATATCTTTCTAAGTGAGTTTCATTCAATAAAATGTACCTTGCTTCACAAAACAAAAGAAAGATAGAAAGAAAGAGAGGAAGGGAGGGAGGGAGGGAGGGAGGAAGGAAGGAAGGAAGGAAGGAAGGAAGGAAGGAAGGAAGGAAGGAAGGAGGAAGGGAAAGGAACAGAAAGGAAAGGATAGGACGGGAAAGGACGAGACAGGACAGGACAAGAAAGCAAAGAAAAGCAAGGGAAGGGAGAGAAGGGAAGGGAAGGGAAGGGAAGGGAAGGGAAGGGAAGGGAAGAGAAGGGAAGGGGAAGGGAGGGGAGGAGAGGGGAGGGGAGGGGAGGGGAAAGCAAGGGAAGGGAGGGAAGGGAGGGGAAGGGAGGGGAGGAGAGGGGAGGGGAAAGCAAGGGAAGGAAGGGAAGGGAGGGAAGGGAGGGGAAGGGAGGGGATGGGGAGGGGAGGGCAGGGGAGGGGAGAGGAAGGCAGGGACTGTCAGACTCCCAGTACCTCTGGCATCTGCTTTCAACCAGAGTTTTTTGTTCTGGAGGCCTCCACCAGCCCTTCCTCATCTCAGGCTCTGAGGCCTCTCTCCCGCCCGGGTGCCTTCTGTGCCCTGTTCAGTGGATGCCAGTGTGTCCTCTGACTCAGCACTCCTTAACCAGGGTCACAGGGCCTCCTGTGGGCCCCCTGAAGACTCTCATGGGCCACAGGTGAAAATAGTGTAGCAGACAAGACCAGGACCAACCAGTAGGATGGCAGAGGGAGGGGGCAGGGAGCAAACACGGCGGGAAGAGAGTCACGGGTGGAAAAGGACTGAGAACCACTGTTGTCTGCAGCCTGGGCTGTGGACGGGGTGTGTGGTGAGGGTGGCCAGTGCCCCTCTCCCCCGTGTGGTTACGAATATCATCACAAGTGCCACTTGAGCTCCCCGGGAAGTTGGGGGCACCAGCACAGCATTGAGCCCGTGGAGAGGAACTTGACTGAATCAGAGGAGTTGGATTTCAAATCAAAGGGAAATCAGAGGGAAGGATTTCCCAAGGGGTGACTCCAAGCTGACGCTTTGCATGATGGGTGGGCGAGCCCCTGTCAAAAGATGACATGGGTGCTAAGCTTGCGCAGGAGCTGTGGTCTGGAGTAGAACTGTCAGAGAACAGGGCGGGGGGAGGGAAGCTGGAAATGCGGGGTGCTGGAGCCAGGATGATAGCACAGCGGGGAGGGCACTCACCTCGAGTGCAGTCAACAGAGGTTCCTCCCCTGGAGTCTTATATGATCCCTTGAGCACTGTCAGGAGTAATTCCTGAGTGCAAAGCCAGGTGTAATCCCTGAGCACTGCTGGGTATGACCCAAAAATAGAAGAAAGAAAGAAAGAAAGAAAGAAAGAAAGAAAGAAAGAAAGAAAGAAAGAAAGAAAGAAAGAAAGAAAGAAAGAAAGAAAGAAAGAGAGAGAGAGAGAGGAAAGAAAGAAAGAAAGAAAGAAAGAAAGAAAGAAAGAAAGAAAGAAAGAAAGAAAGAAAGAAAGAAAGAAAGAAAGAAAGAAAGAAAGAAAGAAAGAAAGAAAGAAAGAAAGAAAGAAAGAAAGAAAGTGCAGATGGTTCCCTTTTTCCACTCTCCCCTTGCACAGACTTATATAAATATCCTTTTTCAAACATGTAAGTAAAAATCAAAGGCAAGGGAATGCAAAGACTGACTTGGGAATGATGGACTTTCAAACAAATGCTTCCAACAAAGACCAATGGGTAGAGAATAACAATTCAAGGCTTTACTAAACATTTAATGCACCTCCATAGCCCCCCAGGGAAATTAGTCTATTGGAGGGCAGCCAGCAAGGTGGATGCGCCTGGGTTTGAATCTACACTCAAGGAGACGCTGGGCAGAGCCTTTACCTCCCTCCGGGAGCCTGGTCTTCCAATCTGTAAAATGGAAAAGAGAGCAGGGCTCCAGCAACATTCATGAGATCATAAATTATGTGTCCAGTATAGACTCCGGGGTACTTGTCCAAAATATGTGCAGGCAGGATTTGCTTAGCAGAAATCTTCAAGTAATGAGAATTGACAGATGAGCAGCCCAGACTGAGCCCCACCTCCATTCCTGGCAGCCTCCCCGGCTGGCTACAGAATCAGGATCAGGTCCCGACTCTGGCTCCTTCAAGCGCTGTGACCTTGAATTGCATGTTGGTGGCACTGATAGCAAAGTTCCCTGTTGTGAGCACTGCCCTCTGAGTTAGTCCAGACCAGATATAGATTTCAACTTTTAAATTTTTATTGTTATAAAGTTGGGCTGGAGTGACAGCACAGCGGGTTGGGCATTTGCCTTGCACACAGCCGACCCGGGTTCGATTCCTCTGTCCCTCTCGGAGAGCCCGGCAAGCTACAGAGAGTATCTCGCCCACACAGCAGAGCCTGGCAAACTTCCTGTGGTGTGTTCGATATGCTAAAAACAGTAACAACAAGTCTCACAATGGAGACATTACTGGTGCCCGTTCGAGCAAATCGATGAGCAATAGGATGACAGTGACAGTGACAGATAAAGTTGTTCAAAATATTTAATTACATTTAATATTCAAACACCAATCCCACCACCATTATACCTTTCCAGCACCATATTTTGGAAGTTTCCATCCTGAACCCCAAACCCTGCCCCCAAAACAGAACCAAATAATTTATTTTGTATTGTTTGTTATGGACTGTTATTGTTTGTTTGGACTGGAGGGAGAGCACAGCTCCGCCTAAGCACAGGTTTGTGCTTAAGAGGATATTTTGTGGTAAGAAACTAGGGCCTCAGGCCATCACCAGAAACTCCCTTCATTCCTCAAATCATCCCCATCAAGCTCTCGGTTGGGCCCTTATTCAAGACCCAGCTCCTGTGGAAACTAAGTCGTCAGACGGTTGCAGATTGGGGGTTTAATGTCTGCAGCACTGTAGCACTGTCGTCCAATTGTTCATCGATTTGCTCAAGCAGGCACCAGTAATGTCTCCATTGTGAGACTTGTTGTTACTGTTTTTGGCATATCGAATACTCCACTGGGAACTTGCCAGGCTCTGCCGTGTGGGCGGGATACTCTCGGTAGCTTGCCGGGCTCTCCGAGAGGGACAGAAGAATCAAACCTGGGTCGGCCCCGTGCAAGACAAATGCCCTACCCGCTGTGCTATCGCTCCAGTCCATTATTCCCCCCTGCCAGGGCTGCTCACCTAGGAGGCCACGTCACAAGCCTCTGTAGCTGGTCTTACCCTGGAAAGGGTCCGTCCGTCCGACCCTTTCCAGATGGAAGTGAACTTCATCTCTGCCCACTCCCGCCCGCCCGGGTATTGCACGGCTGGATGCCATCTTTCCTGCCTGTTTTTCCATCTTTCCTGCCGAAATGTCAGGGCTGCTCTGTACACCATGCCAAACCCTGAATATAAAGTTAAAAGAAGGAAGAAGGGAGGGGGGGGGGTTAAGATTCGGCCAACTTTGTCTGGCCCTAGACACCAAGAATTGGAATGAAAAGAACGTGCATTTGGGTAGACCTGCGAATGCTGCTTGTCTGAGACGGCCTCTGGTGGTCCCAGCAGGCAGAGACAGAAAGGAAGGCCACCCTTATGGTAGAAAGGCAGAGTCCCCTCTCCCAGCACGCATGGGAAGCTGCAGGGTGGAACTTGAAGCCAAACCGTCTGACGCCTGGTCAGCTGCATTCCTCTGCGACAGACAGTGCTAGTATCTTGCCTCCCCGCTGGCTCTTGGTGGCACGTCCGAGCCTTCAGGAGCATGATTTCAGTTAACTTCCAGCACTACTGCAATGCTCTGGGCAGGCAGCTTCATGTCTTTCCATGGGATGGATGAGAGCAGTTTCGAGGGGTTAAAGGACTCGCTTGAGGTCACACAGCTCATGCATGGCAGGGGAGAAGAAGAAACCCTGTGCTTCTGGTGTCCTCCCCACCCAACTCCTGTGTCAAGCCCCACAGCAGCCCCCCATGACACCCCCAGTCAGGCAGGATCGCACACATGGGTCCTTGCCATTCACTCCCTTTAGTGCTGTACTTTCCAACCAACAAGTTCAAGGTGATCCGAAGGTCTTCAGATGTGCTCACCTGCCTGGCTTGCCCAAATGTGTTGCAGGAATCCATTTAAATATGCATTCGAATCTGTTCCATCACCTGTTCCCTAGGAGCAGCCCCAGATTCTGGCTTAAAGCCTGAGTCTCAGTTTCCTCCATTCATTCCATGAAAATGGGTGTGCTGTGAGCATAAGAAAGTGTGACCAGTGAGGTCTGAGGTCCTGCGTTTCTCAGATGGGACCGTGATCAGGACTGCGGTGGTACTCAGGGAACATCCCTGACCCCGTACAGACATCTCTGCAGGGATCCGTAGGAGGAGGGAGCATGGCTGGGCTTCAGACTGAGACGTCCCTCCCTCCTGACCCTTCCTGCAGTGGGCAGGCTCTTGCCTTCTTCTTCTTTTAGGCAAACCCAGCAGTGCTCAGGCATCACTCCTGGCCGTGCTCCGGAAACCACGTGAAGTATTGGGGGGATCAGAGCAGATCAGATAGGTGCAAGGCAAAAAAGGCCTTAATCTCTGTGCTCTCTCTCCAGCCTGCTCTTGCCTTTCTGTTTTTTCTTTTTTCTTTTTTGGCTCCCACCCGGTGCTGCTCAGGGGTTACTCCCTGCTCTGCACTCAGGAATTACTCCCGGCAGTGCTCTGGGGACCATGTGGGATACTGGAGATCAAACCCAGGTCGGCCACATGCAAGGCAAACACCCTGCCCACTGTGCTATTGCTCCAGCCCCCCCCACTCTTGCCTTTCTGAGCTAAGTCAATCAGCCCACCGGGCCAGAAGGCTGTTGGCAGACACATGGTGGGTGCAGTGGCTAGGTCATGAATGTTCTATGGGAGAAACTATTTCCGGCCCTGCTGCCCCCCTTTCGAACCTCACCTTGGTTGTTTCTACTCCAACTCCACTTGCCATTGTAATCTAAATGCTGAAACCCTCCAAAGGAAGTGGGGGCATCTCACAGTGACCCCCTCTAAAATGTCCCATCACAGGGGCTGGTAGGGGGAGCAGGTGGTCAAGTAGTGGCTGGAAGGGGACCCTGGGGTAATGGGGCACATGCTGATCTCGGTTCAATCCCAGGCACCATCCTATGGTCCCTCAAGCACCACCAGGAGTGATCTCTGAACACAGAATGAGTCAGGAGTAAGCCCTGAGTACCACTGGGTATGCGCCAGCCCCAGCCAAAACCAAACAAACAACCCCCCCCCAAATAAAAACAGGGTAAGGTGGGCTCTGAGGCCCAGGTGCCCCTGGCCCTTTCACGTTTCTTGAGAGCATTGCAACAGACGTAACTGGTCTCCTAACCTGCCCTGACCAACCTATCCCCTAAGCCCCCATCCCTCTCCTTGAAATACACTTCATTATTTTATCCTTTGGATCAGAACAATTTTGGGGGGATGGGGGCTGTACCCAGTGGTATATGGGGATTATTCCTAGCTCTGTGCTCAGGGATTACTCCCAGTGAGGCTCGGGGGAAATATGGGTTCTATAAGCATAGAACCCAGGTTGGCAGCATGCAAGGCAAGCGCCCTACCCACTGTACTATTTCTCCAACCCCTTTCGGAAAGGGACTTACCAGAGATCGGAATTTACCAAACTTTCCTGCTGAAGCCAAGAGCACACAAAAGTAATACCTTTGGCTTTTCCCTGGAGAATGTTAAGTCACCTGCACTTCCTGCCAGGCACTTGCTAGACTCTTTGAAGACATCTCCTTTCCCTCAAAAATTCATGAGCCCTTCATGTTCTATTCCATGATACAGATGAATTTCTCTTAATAAGGAGATGTCAGAAAGTATTCAGCTCCAGGAAAATCAAGTCCTCCTGAATGACCATGTGGCTTTGTCGGTGCAAGTCTCTGGCTGGGGAAAGTGCCTCCAGCAGAGAGCCTCACTCCGGACTGAGCTCTTTCCAGTGTGGCCCTTCGGATAGGGAAGATTGCTCAATGGTTAGAGCACCCACCTGCCATGCTCAAGTTCTGAGTTGGCTTCCAGGCCACACATGGGCCCCTGAGCATCAGAGAGTGAAACCCTGGTGAACCCCACACTGCTGGCCCCAAGTTTTTCCATTGGGCCTCATTCACCAGGAGTGACCCCAGGGGCTCCTGCACTGCTTGGGGATGTCCCTGTAAAAACCCAGAAAACCAACATGGCCTTCATGAGCCTTGTCCCTTCCCTCCAACTACTCCCCTGCGCTCTCAGCCTACCAGACTCGCTACATGTTGTTCCTTTTCTGATAAGCCAGACTCTTCCTAGATTCTGCATTTGCTCAGACCTTTCTTCCTGTGAGCCCCACTACCACCCTATTGACAACCCACCACCCCTAAAGACCTCAGAGGCGACACCCACCACCCCTAAAGGTCTCAGGGATTCAGGCTTTCCTTTCCACATGAGGCGTTCTCCACCCCGAGACAGCCTCTCTCAGGTACAAGGGCAAGGGATCCCACAGAGGCAGGAAGGTGGCCTGAAATTTGCTGGTATTCAAATCCCACCCCCAGGTCCAAGAGTGCTTGCCATGCATGCTGCTGACCCCAATTCGATCCCCAGCACCCTGTATGGTTCCCCGAGCACTGCCAGGAGTGACCTCTGAGCACAGTTGGGAGTAAGCCCCGAGCACCGCCAGGCGTGGCCCCAAAACCAAAACATAAAACCAATCCCCACTCCCAGTTTGACATGGGGCCATCACCCTGCTTCTCTCGTGGCTCCTTTGTCAAAAGAGCTATTGTGGGTAACTCTGTGAAGGGGGAAAGAGAGGCGGCAGCCTCAAGGAGGGCGTCTACCCTAGCCACGCCAGAGAGCGTTGCTCTCTAGCCACGTCAGTCACTCAGGGAAGTACCCGGGAAAGCTTAGGGCTGATGAGAGTCTGTGCAGGACAGACCTCCCGTCTCAGCAGCCCACGGGCGCCTGTTGAGCACACGTGGCTCCCACTTGCTCTGCCAAGGGCAGAAAATGGTCCTGCCACACAATTTCCTGGGGCCCTGTGGAACTCGGACTAGAGAGAGAAAGAGTTTTTTGTCGAAAGGACCATCAGTTCCAAATTCTACCCAAGATTTCTAGGTTTGTTGTCTTCCCTCACAGAAAAGAACTTGGGAGGGAGGTGAGTGATGGAGTCAAACAGTTTTACTTAGAGATTACGAGGGAAGAAGGAGAGAGAGTGATGCGTTCAAGAGCAAATTCGAACTTCTCCAGAGGGGAGTGCCAAGAGTACGCATCTCAGGTGGAGATTCGGGCCACTGCAGCCCCCTCCCCCGCCCCAAGTGGAGAAGCCCCCACTTGCCTTGGCAGCCTTGCTTTTATCAGTTTTCCCCCCAAACTCTACCCCCATGTGGAGTTTCCTGTGTAGATAAGAGTCCATTTGTCTCCAGGGTGCTGTCCAGGGGAAGAGCTTGGGGGTGTTGGTGGTCCATATTCACGTTTTTGTCACAGCCCTTTGCTCCTGCTGAAATTTCGGTCCTGGTGGGTGGGTGGGGGCGTCTAGCCTTGTCTGGGCTGTCTTATCAGTTCTTAGTTCCTGTGTCCCCAAAATGGGCTTGGCCATCATGCTTTTTTGGCTGCTTTAGGGCTGGTGACAGAGTAACACCTTAAAATCTCATCTTGGTTTTATCCCTGAGAATTCTCAAAGCACCTCTCCTGGCCATCTGCCTATTTCAGAACCCCACTTTTGTCGGGGGGGGTGTTACGAGGGTTTGGGAAGACTGTGGCAAGGGCGTACTGGCCACCCTTGCTCTCAAGACCCCCCAGCCCGCTTCCACACGGTGCACACAGAGCACAGCCATTGTCATGGCCACTCTCCCCTGGAAGCCGTGTCTCCCCCCCCCCCCCCCAAAGACAGCAGTGGCTCCTTGCATTGCCCCTGCGATGCCACAGCTGGAAAAATTTGCATTATCATATCCGACACGTTTTCGAAATCGGAGTCTGCTTCTCGGAGTACTCCGTCCTGTTGCGCTTGGCGAGCGCCGAGAGCCTTTCCCAGCCTCGCCTCTCCTCTCCCGCCTCACCGCAGCAAGACGCGGGGCTGGAGCCACCCACGGAGCACATAAACACCCAGACATGACAGCCCTGTCTTCAGCCTTCCCACGGCACCTCACTCCGCACTGCACTCCGAGAACACACCTAGTCACTGCTTGTGGCATAAACAACAAGTTTCACCCAGATGACAGGGGGGGAAGCCCTTTCTCAATTAGCCAGTTGGCCTGCAGAAAGGGGACATTGTTGCGGGAGGCAGAAATGGAGCCGGAGTCCCCCCCACCTCCTCCCTCTGCCTCTCCCCCGTCCCCCCGCGCCCCCCCCCAAGCCTGGAGCAGCTCCCCAATTACACCAGCTGGCCTCCGACTGCAGTTGTGTGAGCCGATTAAAAAGCGCCCTCTCTCCAGTGTCTGGAAACTCCTGCGAGGAAAGTTTGCTGCCCAAAGTTGGCTTTTGACTAGAGTCTTAATAAGAGCCCTCAGCAGGCTGTGGCTGCAGGGACAATGTCACTTAGAGGAGCAGCTTGAAGCGGCAGTTAGGAGAAGAATGATTTTAATGAATACATTTCCTTTCAATTGTATGGGAATATCAAGATCCCATTAGAATAGGGAAGCAATTAGAACTAATAAAGATGAATGCACAGTGCTCGGTGCGTGCAGAATAACAAGTAGCCAACAAAGGGGCTCGGGAGAGCGCGCTCTAATCCAAATAAACGGGCGGCCAGTGAGGGGGAAGCGGCTCTGTTCAGCTCCTCAATGCCCCTGTGTCCGCTGCATTCTGGTCACAGCCAGCGGAGGGTGTGAGTCGGCCCGGGAGGTGGGGGTGGAGCCCCGCCTGGCCCGGCTCCCTGGCCCAGACCAGGCCTCTCCAGGATAGAGATGGGCTGTTGGCAACCCCTTGGCGGCAGCCATTCAGCCCCGGGCGCTGGCTCCAGGCCAGCCTCGCGCCTGCGCTGCGCACTGGGCCCCATTGTGTCCAGGTGGCAAATGCCTTCTCGCCAACGCGCCTTCGAGGTTTGGAGAGGGGGTGGGACAGCCGAGGAGGGAGGAGGGGGGAGCCCGTGCCCCCTGCAATTCTCCCTCCTCCCCCCCCCACCAGTGGGCTGCTCCCCTCTGGGTTTGGTGTTAGGTTACGACACTGGGGGGTGAGAGGCAGCCAAGCCCAGAAGTCCTGGGGCTGACACAATGGCTCTTCAAGCGGTGACAAACCAATTTCATTATCCAAGTCAGATGGAATCATCCTTCCGGCCATCCGGCCTCTGTCCGGGGCTCAATTCAGGACCCAGTCCCCGCCTCCCACCCTCCATCCCTGTACCCACACCCAGGCCTTTGCTCCCGGGACTAGACCAGCTCCATCCTGCCCCTGGCCTGGGAACACGGGACAAAGCTCTTCCTCTGATGGGCCGCAGGGCTACCTCCACAATACTCAAGAGGAAAAGAGGGGTGTCACAAGCACCTACGCAGCTTGGGGACCCGTTTAGATAAGGGTGAGCAGCTACCCAGCGACTATGTGAAGAAGGCAGTCAAGAGTTCGGAGGACTCCATTGCCAAGTTTAGCAGGAATCTGACAAGATAACCCTGGCCTCCCTCCAAAGCATGTACTTGCCTCAGATGGAGTGTGGGGCCTTGACATTTCTTTATTTAATCTCTTCTGGCCAGACATTTTTTTCCCAAACAGGAATGTGTTAGCTCATTCCAAAATGTCTGCCTGAGAGGCCAGTCACACTCAAAACTGAGATTTTTCCACCACTTCTTTAAAAAAAAAAAAAAAGAGCCCATAACTTTTCTATTTGTTTCTTGGTGGTAGAGTACTTTAAAAATATTCTTACCTAAAGGGGCTGGAGAGATAGCACAGCGGGTAGGGCATTTGCCTTGCACACGCCAACCCAGGTTCGATTCCCAGCATCCCATATGGTCCCCTGAGCACGGCCAGGAGTAATTCCTGAGTGCATGAGCCAGGAGTAACCCCTATGCATTGCCAGGTGCGACCCAAAAAGCAAATACACACACCCACATATATGTATGTACATACATATGTATACATATATAAATATATAATACATATATACATATATGTATGTATATATATGCATATATAAGTATATATATGTATTTTTTTACCTAAAATGAGAGAGAGAAAGAGAGAGAAGAGAGGTGTCTGCCATAGAGACGGGCTGGAGTGGGGGGGTGGCTTGAAGGGGTGGGAGGGAGACTGGGGACAGTGGTGCTGGAAAATTACTTTAGTAAAGGGACAGTGTTGGA
This sequence comes from Sorex araneus, assembly GCF_027595985.1. Classification (NCBI taxonomy): domain Eukaryota; kingdom Metazoa; phylum Chordata; class Mammalia; order Eulipotyphla; family Soricidae; genus Sorex; species Sorex araneus. The sequence goes on from NC_073303.1 coordinate 293,401,938, forward strand.
ACATTGTATAATGGAAACACTGTCATAAAAATAATAATAAAAACAATTAATTTTTTAATGCTCTATCTCACAGTGATTCAATAAAAAATAAATAAAAATAAAAGTATGCTACCATTTATAATCTTAACTTGCATCTCAGAGTAACTCTGTGGGAAAGGACAGAGCCAGGAGCACTGACTGGGCCTAAACATGAGGAAAGAGTGTCTGGGAGAGGGGACGGGCCGGGACAGGTGCACAAGGTCCCAGAGCAAGTGAGTGAGGAGGGACTGGAGGACTCAGGCGCTCTGACCTAGTTTGGCACTTTGTTCTAGGACACACCTTTTTGACACCTACAGAGTGCTGGAAATTGCCAGGATAACTCATCCTGCAATTTTCCTTTCCACTGTGACTCCCGTCTTCCGCTCCCTCTACTAAATGATGCTCACTACTGGCTCTGTCACACTCTACAAAGAATCCTGCCTCAAAAAGGATTTTAATCTAAAAATAGTCACCAAAGCATTTGTTTCACTGTGCCCACTCTCAGCCAGGGAGATACACACGTCTTCCCTTTTAATAGCTTAGTTAAGAGTTTTAACACTGCCTATGAAGTGCAAGGTAAGCATAAAACTAGGAAAATGATTAAGTTCCTGCTGGTATAATAGTGTAATATCCAGGGACTGACAGGAGATATATAAAGCAAAGTTCATTCACCTTTCATGCCCTCACTTCCTCCCATACCTTAATTCATTCACAATTTGTTTTTACTTTGATCATTTGGAGGTATGACTCAGAAACTGTGAGGTGCAAGGAAATTAAGGGAAGAATTTGGGAAGTTTTGATAAAGCTACACTGATATCCAAATTGAGATGTAGAACACTGTTTCCAGAAAGTCCCTTCACACACCTTTCCAACCAACCCCACTCCCAATTCTCCACTGTCCTAATTCGCATGACCATAGATCAATTTAACTTGCCTTATATTTGAAATTGAATGGAACCTTTAATGGATAGAATCTGTTGACTCTTCCTTTACTCAATATGATAGCTCCCAGATTTAGCCATATTGTGTTAATATTTGTTTAAATAGTGTTATCCTGACAGAAAACTGCTAATTTCCCCCTTCAACTTATTTCCAGTCCCTGCATCACCTGCATGCTTCTTTCTTGAACAGTGTCCTGTCTCCTTGGGAATGCTTAAAGTGGGAAAAAATAAATAAGTGGGTTATTTCATCTCTAGTTATTTTCCTATTGGGTGGGAGTGGTTCTTCTATGATTGAGAGAAACAGATAACCAGGCAGTGTAGCCTTTTGGTCAGGAGAACAGTCTCCAAAATAGAGCTGGGCTCTCATTTCCGGTCTAGCACTTAACAGTAAGTGGTTTGGAAAAGGTGATTTAACCTCTCTGTGACTGTTTTCCCATTTGTAAAATGAGGATAATAATACCTTCCTAATAGGGATTTGTGAGGGCTAAATTATATTGTACATAAAATGTTTGGCACAATGGAAACTAATAATAGCCTCAAGCCAGACTATTATAAACATGCTTCTGCTTCATTCACACACTTTCAGGCTTTGTAAGTCATCTTGGATGAATGGGCATCTATCTTCAGAGCAATTTTAAATGAAGAGTTTATTATCATATCTTTTAAAAAGTACTACCAGGTATTAAATTAGAATAAATAATGTTTCCTATAAAAAAAGATAAAGCCTTCCATCCTGCATCATTCTGGGGTTTATATACCAAGTATTGACCTTTGCAGGTTCTACAAAATAAAGGCAGAGGCTAACTTTTAGGATGTTTGGCTTGGAGGAAAATAAGATATGAACAAAATAATTATAATACACTGTGTAGTCAATAATAATCATAATTACCATCTATTAATGTAGTGGTTAAGGGGCACAGTCTCTGGAGTTGACCTATAGGGTTCAAATCGCAATCATGTGATGTTGGGGAAATTACTTAATCATTTTGTGCGTTACCTCCCTTGTAAAATGGGAATAATAATGCCATTTCAATAATAAGGCTGTTTATAAGGGATGGATGAGGGATACGAATATACAAGTACTTAGCACAGTATCAGCACATAAAAATGTGCAATAAATTATAGCTAACATTTAATAAACAGGTGACATGTGCCAAGCTCTGTGTCAAATGCTTGAAGTGTTACTACACAGTTTCCATAATGTTGTTAATATCAGTGTGCCCATCTTACTGGCAAGGGAACAGCTAGATGGGAGTTCAGGTAAGTTGCCCAATGTCACATGCCAACTAAAGAGCAAATATCATAGGGAAGACATATTTGTAAAATTGGATTAATTGCATTTACTATAATGGCAATGAAACTAATTTTAAAAGTGTTTAGTACAGAGCCTATGACATAATAAAGTCAAATAAATATGGATTTCTGGGCTGGGGATATGGCTCAAATTGTTGGCATGCATGCCTTGTATGTGTGTGCCATAATTAGATTCCTGGCACCACCTAGTCCCTGAGCACAACAGGGAGTAGCCCCCAAAACAGCATAAAGTGAGTAGTAAAACAAATGAGTAGGGATTTTTATTGTAATCAGAAATGACAGTAAATTAGTTTCCATGCATGGAGACTAAGAAAGGTTTTGGAAAAGCAACAACTGGGCCCTGAATAGCAAGAATTTGTCAAGATGGAAGAGAAAGAAAGGGTATTTTAGGGGCTGAAGTGATAGAACAGTGGGGAGGGTGTTTGCCTTGCACACCGGCTGACCCAGGTTCAATCCCCGGCACCCCATATGGTCCTCCAAGACTGCCAGGAGTAATTCTTTTTTTTTTTTTTCTTTTTGGGTCACACCCAGCAATGCTCAGGGGTTACTCCTGGCTTTGCACTCAGGAATTACTCCTGGCGGTGTTTGGTGGACCATATGGGATGCCTGGGATTGAACCTGGGTCGGCCGCGTGCAAGGCAATCGCCCTACCCGCTGTGCTATCGCTCCGGCCCCATGGAGTAATTCTTGAGTGCAGAATCAGGAGTAACCCCTGAGCATTTCCAGGTGTGACCCAAAAAGCAAAAAAAAAAAAAGGGGGGGTTGAGAGATGGAGCGATAGCACAGTGGGTAGGGCGTTTGCCTTGCACGCAGCCGACCAGGGTTCGATTCCCAGCATCCCATAAGGTCCCCCGAGCACCGCCAGGAGTAATTCCCGAGTGCAGGGCCAGGAGTAACCCTTGAGCATCGCCGGGTGTGACCCAAAAAGCAAAAAAAAAAAAGGGGGGGGCATTTTAGATAGGAATAATACTGCATGTGAAGAGGGGGGAAAGTAGTTGGGAGGGCCCGGGAGATAGTGTAGCAGGTAAGTTCTTGCCTTGAACACCGACAACCTGCATAGTCCCCTGAGCACCACAAGGAGTGACCCCTGGGCACAGATCCAGGAGTGGGTGGACCCTGAGCACAGCCCCCAAACAAAAGGGAAAGTGGTGGGAGTTCTTCAGTTCATGAGATCTCCAAATCTTCCCTAACCTCCAGTCATTATTTCTGCCACCTCACTTCTTTAAAAGATCTCTCATTGAACCCTTTATTTATTTTTAGTTTTTTAACCATTCTTGTAGAATCTGCTAGGCTTACTCTCTTCATTATTCAATTTACAAAATGGATGGAACCCTTTATATAAACATCTCATACCATTCTCATGCCAGGCACAGTAGCTACATCAATGAAGGCAGGCCAAACCTCAGATCCTATTCAACGCTATGATTAATATTCAAAACTGGAGTCCCAGCTTTTGTTCAGCCCCATTCCAATCACCACCAGAAACTGTAAAGATCTGGTCACTCTCTCTGCTTCAAATTGCCCCTCGTGTTTGGAATAAATTTCCATCTACCTTGCATCCAGTTCAACGCCCTTCCCGAATTAAGCAGTTACAGTCTCTCCTCCCCATCTCTCGCCTCCGGGCACTCTTGCACTTGAGCCACAGAAATCCACCCAAATCCTGGATGCACACTTAAAAATAAGCACCTGCTGAAAGAATGTGGAGACAGCTCCATCCCTAGCTCATCCTTCTGTTGAAACATCCTCCTCTGTGCACGCCTGCAAAAGCCCTGGTTAGCTTCCCTCACCAATTCCTTTCCAGCCCCCTCCTAAAATCCAAGACCCAGGGGGCAGAACGCCTCCCTAACCACCCCCCACCCCAGGCAGCCCGGCTCTCAGAAACGCCCGCTGGGAGCCCCGCCCCCGGGAGCCGGAAGAGGCGGGGCTTCCGGTGGCTCGGCGCCGCCATCTTGGCCGGAAGTGTCCCCGCGCGGTGGCTGGCGGGCGCGCACTGAGGCTGCGCCGCACTGCGGCTCTCGGGCGGCGTTGCGGCGGGCGTTGCGGCAGACGTTGCGGCGAGCGTTGCCAGCCTTGCAGCCGTGCCGCCGCAGAGCGCTGTCTGCCCTCGCCCCTCGCCCGCTTTCCGCCTCCCCAGCTCGTGGGCGCAGAGCCCCGCGGCCCGCCAAGGCCCCGCACCCCGCACCCGCCCGCCTGCAGCCATGGTGCAGCGAGCCGAGAGCTGGGCGCTGCCCAGCCCGCGCGCCGAGGACGCCCCGGGGAGCCCGGCGGGCGAGGCCCGGGCCGGCGCCGAGCGCGGGGACGGGCCCGCCGAGCTCGCCCCGGCCGGGGGCGAGGCCCAGGCGGCGGCGGCGGCCGATCCCGCGCAGGAGGCGGCGCGGCAGCGGCAGCTGAACCGCAGGCTGGACCGCACGGTGGCCGCGCTGGTGCAGTTCCTGCTCATCAAGGGCAGCCAGCAGATCCCCATCTCGCGCGCCGAGATGCTGCGCTTCGTGCGCGGGGACCTGGAGTCCATGTTCTACGACATCATCGCCAAGGCGGCCATGAAGCTGCGCTACGACTTCGGCTTCGACCTGCAGCTGCTGGACCTGGAGCATCACACCTACGCCCTGGTCAACAGCCCCCGCGCGACGGCGGCGGCGGACAAGGACCGGGACCTGGGCGCCGAGAGCGCCAAGCTGGGGCTGCTCATGGTCATCCTGGGCCTCATCTACATGAAGGGCAACTGCGTCCGCGAGGCCCAGGTCTGGGACCTGCTGGGCCGCCTGGGGGTGTGGCCCCTGAAGCATTACCACCACTTCGGGTACCCCAAGAAGCTGCTCACGGAGGAGTTCGTGGAGCAGCAGTTCCTCAACTACCGGCAGGTGCCTTACAGCAGCCCCCCGGAGTACGAGTTCACCTGGGGCCTCCGCAGCAGCCGGGACATCAGCAAGATGCAAGTCCTGAATTTCGTGGCCAGGCTGCAGAAGAAGGAGCCGCAGCACTGGCCGGCGCAGTACCAGGAGGCGCTGGCGGACGAAGCCTACCGGGAAAGGGTCAGGGCCAGGGAGGAGGCGTTTTTCACTGCCAGGGCCAGGGCCGTCGCAAGGTACGCCACCGCCACCCGCTTGTAGGGAGGCGGGTGCAAGAAGTGGCCCGCCAGGGTGCCAAGCCACTGCCTCGGACACCACCGTTGTGGGGGAGGGGGGAGGGAGGGAGGGGAGAGTGATGATTCTGTCGCAGTTGTGATTGTGTCACCAGCGTTGAGCTTTTGTATCTTGCCGCATTTTATTTAATATATTGTAAAGTTGTTTATACACGAGATGGGTCTACTTTTACAGGGAGGGTTTGTTTGCCGTCCTGGGCTGTTTTGTAAAACGGGTTGGGAAAACGTTGCCCTTGATTCTGTACCCCCTGGAAATGTGCTGCGTTGTGATGCAGGCCTTGGAGGCCGCTGAGCAGTATGATGGCGGGAGTGGGGGGCGGGGAATGATTGACTGCCTTTCCAGCACTGTTTTTGGTATTGTATAAAGAATAAAAACCGACATGTAGCTATATTTGCTTAGCTATAGAATATATAAGAGAAAAAAAAAAACAGCATACCTTGATGCACTTAATAAATTGTTTGTTGAGCAGCTTTCTTTGTGTGATGACTATTTGCAGTGTTTGGGAAGAGGATGTTCAACACGATTAAAGGTTCTGCTGTCACGAACTGGATAGTATAATTCAGAAATTACAGTGCAGTGGGTTGATGGGTGCAGGGGCACCCAACTAGGGTGACTGGGTGGGACTCAACTGAGGTTACCCTTGCCTGAAGGGGGACAAACTGGGGTGAGGGGAGAGGAAAAAAAGGTGTGGGGACATTAAAGATTACTGCATGGGTGGGGAGATAGCTCAAGGGTCTGAAGCCCATGGGAGAGGCCTGGATCCCAGCCCCTGCACTGCATGACTCACTGCGGGGAGCAGTTTCTGAGCTGGGAGTAGCTCCAGACCACTGCTGAGTATGGCCCAGGAATCCAAAAAGACTGTTTTTTTGCTCTTGGGGCACACCTGGTGGTACTCAGGGATTACTCCTGGCTCTGTACCCAAAAGGATATGAGGTACGTGGCATCAATTCTGTACCAGGGCTCTGGCCCCACCAAAAAAAGACTTAAAATGCTCTTCAATACCATGGGAAGAAAACCTGACCAGGCAGGTCTGAAAAACACTGCCCCTTGCCAGTGCTCATTCCAGGACATATCTCATTGCTCAAGCCCTGATGGTGACTAATTAGTGTTTTATTCTCCATCTCCTTTGACAAGGTTCCCTCTTCTACCAAGAACCCCAACACCAAAACCTGCAAGTGAGCTGGAACAGAATGTAGTGTGGGTGGAACATACGCCAAAAGTCTCCTGTGGAAGCCAGGGCCCCTCATCCCTGTTTCTGCCTGTCACATTTTTGCCTTATGAGGAGACTCATAAGGCATCCTCACAATCTGACAGTGAGGAAAGGCCACCTAGGTAGCTGCTGGGGTCCCTGCCATCTTCACTCAGGATGATGACTGTAAAATGGATCCACAGAATCCCAAGGAGTCGGACCCTACTCTGAGACAGAGATGGGCATTGGAGGGATTGTGGAACTTTCTCTTTGCAGCTGCCTTAATAGAACTGCTTCCTTTTTCACTGTGGGTTTTGTTTTCTGTTTCTGTTGTATCCAAATGTTCCTGAGTATGTTAAGATAGTGTGAAATACAAGGCAGTGAAACAATACGCAGTGTGACTTGCCAGAATTAGCACTGAACCCCCAAACTGAAAAATTACAGTTTATTTTTTTTTAAAAAAAAGGCTAGTATGCAGTTAAAAATAGGACTTTGAATTATAATTCATTAGACATAAAAAATATTAAGTGTTCACTCCAGGCCCAGGACACTGGGGCGTCCAAAGATTAAGATGGGTAAACAGGACTGGAGAGACAGCTCAATGGGTTGAGCAAGTGTGTGCCTTCCCTGTGGGGGGTCTGGGTTCCAGCCAGGACACTGCAGGGGTCCTGCCCTCTCCTCACCCCTGCGCCCCCAGGAGTCACCCCCAAGCACTGAGTTGAGAGCAGCTCCCAAGCACCACTCAGTGTGACCCCAAAATGAAACAAAACAAAATTATTTTCAATAAAAATAAAATGGAAAGAATAACTTGACCTTCAAGGAACAAAAACAATTTTCCACGTTTTTATTTTCTCAGCCGCTGAGAGGTTAACAGCCCTCCAAAGTCAGCCAGGGTCTGATTACTTGGTAATTTGCTTCAGGTCAGTAGGTCGGCAAAAGACAGCTAGAACCACTCCCCACCCTACCACAGTTCAACACATCTCACATTAGTCCCGTTACTCCCTTTCTGGGACTGGAGCGATAGCACAGTGGGTAGGGCATTTGCCTTGCACAAGGTCGACCCGGGTTCAACTCGTCCATCCCTCTCAGACAGCCCAGCAAGCCACTGAGAGTATCCCGCCCGCATGGCAGAGCCTGGCAAGCTACCTGTGGCGTATTCAATATGCCAAAAACAGTAACAGCAAGTCTCACAATGGAGACGTTACTGGCGCCTGCTTGAGCAAATCAATGAACGAGATGACAGTGCCACACTGCAGTGCTGCTCCCTTTCTGGACTCCAGTGCACAGTGTTTGGCTTTAGCACAGCTCCCCCAAATTCAAGGATATACTTGGGATTCTCTCCAGTGGTCACTGCAGTTCAAGAGGCGGGATAGCATAGCAGTCGGGGTGCTTGTCTTGCACACAGGCTGACCCGGGTTGGATCCCTGACAGCCTACATGGTCCCCCATGTCTGTCAGGAATGATCCCTGAGTGCAGAGCCAAGAGTAAGTCCTGAGCATTGCTGGATGTGGCCCAAATCTCCAACCCGGTGGACACAAAAAAGGGCAAGAATCGAGTATAAATGCTCCCCGTGTTACCAGCTCGACTGATGGCAGCACGACTTTGCTGAAGGTCGGGCATGGAGTGAATGGTGAAGCAGCACTTATTCAACAACTAGGCCAGACAGCTCGCTCACTCTCCACCACCCCGCCGCAAAGTCGGAACCCTAAATGGCCTTATTTTACAGATATTCCTTACAGCAATTTTTGCCCTAGCTACGCTGGGCCAGCTTTTTTCTTTTCTTTTTTTTTTTTTATGCTTTACATGTCTTGGTGATTTTTCTAACAATCTTACAGAATAGTTATTATCAAACCGAGACTCAAGGAAGCTATAAAGCTCTCACAGTGAATGACAAGGATTGGAACTGCTCTGACTGAATCAAAAGCCAGTAATTCAGCCCCAGGGGTATAATTGTCTGGTAAACACAAGCCTTAAATATATGAGGCTCTGGGTTCGACACCCGGAGAACACCCACATGCACACACATCCACACAGGCACACACACCCACACACGCTCACCCACACATCCACACACACTTGAAGTCAATTTTCCACCACTTCCCTTCCTGGGACTCCTTCCAGACCGGGTCATCCACTCCCGGCTCATGATGTTTCTTCCAACACGGTGTCTCTGGAGACACAAACAAGATTGATGCAGCCAAGGAAAACTGTGACATGATACTGGCTTGCCGGAGGGGTCCAGTGAAGTGGGTGAATTCTGCATGAACCCTGGTCCTAGCTCCCAGAGCCCCGGGCCCATGCGGAACGCTGATGTTTGGCGGAAACTCGGCACATTCTGTTGTTGTAGGTCATGTTCCCTCAGCCTTCTTGAGTCTGCCCTGTTCACTAAGCCTCCAATTAAGTCTTTCATGCTATGGAACAATCACGGAACATTTGTGGACCTGCAAATAGGATTCCCAGGGTTGTTTCCAGATGGTACAAAGGCCTGGCAGAACTTGTACCCTTGCCTCAGGATGAAAGACTCCCATGTCACAGATGCCATCATCAACTTCTCAGAAGTATTGAAAGTGTAGCCTCTGGGCCCATGTGTAGCACAGACTTGGCCCCAGCGAGGGCGAGGGCTCCGTTCCCCTCCTGCTTGGGGTCATTCATGTGAAGGAGAAGGCAGACCTGGGTCCCCCACTTCCTTCCCCTTCAGGCACAAACAGAACCAGCGCTTCCTGGGTGAAACTGTGGGTAGAAGGGAGTGGGGGCAGCTGTGGGGAGGCAGATGAATTACTCCCCGTAACACTGATTCCTCTGCAAGCAGAAATCAAAGCCAGGAAAGGAAAGTCCCTTCTGAAATATGATTGTGGGCTTGGGTGCTGAGCCACAGGCTGAGATGCAGTTTCTCTGAGGGGGGGGCTGGTTTCCCTCTATGTCATTGTACAGTCCTCTGAGCACCCCCCAGGAGTGGTCCTTGAGCACAAAGCCCCAAAGCAAAACTAAAGACACTTAAAATCGGAATTATGTCTGGTAATGGGAAAGTCTCACTTTAATCAGACTCTCTTTTTTTTTTAAATAGGTAGAGGACGGTGAGCCACACCCAGCAGCGTCGTGGGATGGTGGGTCGCTGAGGAGGTGTGTAACTGCACACAAAGCAAAGGCTTTATATCTCTCCAGCTCCTCTTTGGGGGTCTCAAGACCAGAGCCAGGACTTTGAACCAACTGGAACTTGGAGGAAGGGTGTTTGGAAACAGGCTGAGGCTGATTACACCCCCACAACATCTAGCTGCCACAAAGGGCCCGGGAGGGGGCAGCTCATTTGCAGCCCCTCCAAATCAGGCCTCCATTCAAAAGGCTCAATCACAGTTTCCACTTGAGATAATTATGCATCATGTCTCGGTCATGGTGGCAATTGATGCCTGTGCAAATTATTTCTCCAATTGTGCAGCCCAGCAGAGATGGCAACAATTACCTCCCAGCAAAAAATGCAGTGTAATGACTCTGACGGTGAGTGTCTTCACCCAGACCTCAGAGAAGTCCTGACTGTGTGACCTTGAACAAGGAATTGAAAACTCAGAGGGTGCTGCTTCTCACGGAGCGTGTTGTGAGGGACCCCCCATGCACACCTCACACGCGGTCCCTTTTGCTGAGTTAAGGCCTATCCTGGGCCCAGGAAAGACCACGAGCAACCAGCATCTCTGTCTGGGTAGGCCCAGGCCAGGGCTAATCACCACAGTGGCTCGAGCATCTGCAGCACAGCACCAGGCGGCAGCTTTGCCGTTTGCCCACTTGACAAGGCTCTAGGGAAACCACCGGGGTAGCACGAGCCCTTCCATCCTGTCAGCGAGTCCAGCGACTCGCCCGAGTTCATGACAGAACAGTGAGCCGCAGACCCAGAACTTGAACAGAAAACCTCCTGGGTTCTGGCTGGCATCCCTCCCTGCCGTTCTTCACAAGGTTTATTTATTTATTTATTTTTGGTGGCCTCAAATGCTTTTCCTTGGGGAAACAGCAATAAACAGAGAAGGAAAGAAGGAGTGATCTCGTCCTGATCACTTCATCTCAGAATAAATCACGGAATCAAGCGCAGTGATCGCCAGCCTCCGGGCTGCCGACTGACCCGTGCTGGTCCCCAGATGTTTCCTGCCCATCTGTGACAAAGCGACAGTCACTTAACACTCCTTGGACCTGGTTGCTGGAGTGCCTACAATCAAGGATTCAAATGTCTGTGGGCTGGGGCTTGCAATCACAGAGCCACAGCTGGGCTGGCGGGCGGGGCTGGAGAGCCTGGAAAGTGGGTGCAGGGGACCCTCTTGGGGAGGGAGGGGGAAGGGGAGGTGATGGGGTTTTGTCACAAGAGACAAACTGGGATAGGATCCCGATGTCAAGAAACAGCCCAGGCAGGGACAGCAGGACCCACAGTCAGAAGCTCCCAGGTGGTCTGCAGGTCTGCGAGACGAGAGGTGGGACCAGAGGGAGCCTGGAATGGAAGCTGCAGGCTCTGGGGCAGGTGATACGAAGCAAGGGCTCCAGCTCTTTAGAGGAGCTTCCTGGCACTGGCGGACTCACTGTTAAAGAGAAAAGGCCGGACGGTGAGCAGAGCCACCAATAGAGCAGGTGAGGTGCTTGCCTTGCAGGAAGCCAACCTGGGTCCAATCCCTGGCATCACAAGCCTGCCAGACGTGATCCCTGAGCACAGACACAATAAACACTGAAAACTTTTCCGGTGCCTGATATCCACTAACCAGCAGTAATGTCGAAGGGATTCATTCGTCCATCCCTTGTTTATCGAGTATCTTCTATACCTACAGGGCAGTCATACTAGGGGAACGACTACAGCAGAGATCCCCGTTGGCAAAAATCCTTGACCTCCTCAAGCTCGCGTGCTAAGTGCTGGGAGTTAGGGAGCGGAGAGACCACTAAGCCAGCTGATCAGTGTTGTCGGGGAAAACGAAGTGGAAATGGGGAGCAACTGCTTAAGAAGCTATGCGTTTGTTTGTTTGTTTTTTCTGAATTTTGGACAGCCCTCCCCATGATACTTGGGGCTGAGGGCTAAGTGCACTGAGCTGTCTCGACCTGGTAGTGCTAGGGACCACCCCAGTGGTGCATAGGGGCGACAGGGTTATAGCCACTGGTGCTGAGGGATGGGGTGGGGAGCACGCAGTACCTGGGACCAAACGTGGGGCTTGTGCGTGACAGGCATGTCCTCCTCCAGCTCTTTAAGCTATCTTATTTATTTGGAGGATTTTGTTTGTTTTGCTTTGGGACCACATTCAGCAGTGCTCCTGGTTCTGGCTTAGAGGACCATGGAGTGCCGGGGGTCGAGCTCAGGCCCTCAGAGCTTGCTTCTTCGTTTTTTTTTTTTTTTTTTGGTTTGGGCATCCTAACCGGTGGTTCTTGGAGGTTGTTCCCAGCAGTGCTTGGGGTGGGGGCAGGGGGAGCGTGTATTTCTGTGAATCAAAGATGGCCCCCCTGCGTGCAAAGGATGTGTGTTACCCTCTGAGCCATCACACCAGCCCTCTTTCAGGTTTCTTGGATTTGGTTTTTGTGTTTTTGTATTTTGGTTACACCCGGAGGTGCTCAGGGTTTACTCCTGGCTAAGCTCGGGCAACCATATGGGATGTTGGGGATTGAACCCAGGCTGGCTGTGTGCAAGGCAAATACAACCTGCTGTATTATTAGCCCCTCTTTGAGGTTTGTTTGTTTGTTTGTTTGCTTTTTATAACAGGGGCCAATTTCAAGGCATTGCTTTGGCCATGCAGTGCCAGGGACCAAATTCAGGGCCCTATACTGAGAGGCACGTGCCCAGCTGGAGCCATCTCCAGGTAAGCTCTTCTATCCTAGTCTAGTGTAGTCTACTGCAGTCTCGTGTAGTGTAGTCTATCCTGTCCCATTCCAGTTCTACTTTATTTGGAGGTTCACGTTGGGCGACACTGGTGGTGTCAGGGTTTACTCCCGGCTTTAGAGTCACTCCTGGTGGTGCTCAGGGGACCAAAGGCAGCTCAGATTTGATCCCTGATACCACATGGCCCAGAAGCAGGAAGTATCTGCAGGCAGCAGAGAGTGCCAGGGCAAGGCCAAGCACGGGGGCTGCCGCTTTCCCCAAAGGCGCTTGCAAAGCTGACACTGGTGCCTCCAACCGTGAATAGACCCCCATGTGGACCCCCAGAGTCACCACCGCACCCCAGGCAGTGCAGTGCCAGAGACTTCCTCTGGATCCAGAGGGAAAAAGGGAAAAAAAATAGTCTCTACTCATAGCTTTGACTTTCCACCAATGCACAAGGTGGAAGCTTCAGGAAGTACCACAAAAATGCGAAGAAGAAAAGGAATTGCCTGCCACTGGCACCAGAGGCCACCGTGGTTGGCATGTGTGACTGAAGCATGGTTTTGTCTCTAGAGTATTCCTCACCCGCCCTGGGTACCGTTCATGCTGCTTTAACAATGAGCTGCAGTCCACTCGGCCTCACTCCCAGCGATAGTATTTCCGGAAGCTCCCAAGGGGACATCTTAAATGGTCCTCCACATCCATCCACAGCGGTTCCTCCTAGGGACCAGGACGACCCCAAAGAAGACTCTGCTAGAGATGCTCCTTGAAGGATACCCTCGCTGCTGGGGACCCCCAAAGCCCTCAGGTCCCAGAGGGGTGTATTCTGTGCAGGGGTGGGCAGAGCACCCCTCTCTCCAGCTCTGTGCCCACAAACGTCCCCCGGGTCTCCTCCGTGCTTCTCCAACCTCCCGGAAGTCTGCTCGTCTCTGCTTCCCATCTCCCACAAGCAACTCTCCACACTCAGGCTGAAAATAGACCCCTCCACGGGGATCAGTGCAGACTCCCCCTCCGCCATCAGTTTGTTCCTGGAATCCCCGGGAGGAAAGAGAAGAGGAGAAAGGCAGTAAGTGGCTTTGTCCCAAGGCACGGCCACTGCCACGGCAGTGAGAGCAGAGGAGGGAACCTGGCCGGCCCCACAGACACATTAAGCCTTAGGATTGGTGCTGATTTCCCCCAAGCAAAGCCCCAGAGTTGAGCTAAGTCCTCTCCCGCTACCAACACAGGACCAAGCACAGCTCCCTGCCTGCACCTTCCCCCATCTCTTCCTTCTCCAAAGACCTTGGGCTCCTCAGGAGGGATGTGATAGAGTGCCGGAAATGGCTAGATTTTGTTTCTGTTTGTTTCGCTTTATGGGCGTTTGGGGCGAGGGGGAGAGGTGGGTGGGCTGGGGAGATGAACACCCGGCAGTGCTCAGGGCTTACTCCTCAGCTCTGCACTCAGGGATCACGCCTGGCTGCTGGTCTCAGGACTCCATCAAATCCAGGATGTCTGTGTGCAAGGCAAGCGCCTTACCCGCTGGGCTCTCTCCAAGGCTGATGGAGGATGTAAGTGGAACATTGGAAGAAGAGGACAGGATTCCAGGCAAGGAGAAGAACATCAACAGAGCTGCAGCAGGGAGTGGGGCCAGGGAGGGAGGGGAGGGGGCTGGAGCAGTGTTGAGGGGAAGGAGAGGGAGGAGAAGGGGCTGCTTCAGGCAGAGGGGCCAGAGGTGGCGGGGGAGGGAGCAGGGCTGTCAGTTCGAGGCCAAAGGTCACTTGTGAACACAGAAGTCATGGACAGAGATGGGGGAGCGACGACAGCAGGAGTGGGGTGTGAGGAAGGACTGTCTGGGGAGTCCCTTGGAATGATTTAATCACTGTAAGCAGCAGAGCAATAGTTGTGGGGAGGAGTCCGCGATTTCAGCCACAAAGAATGCCAGAATGAGCTGGGCTGCTCATCAGAACAGAGGGCTGGGGCAAGGGGGGTGGGGGGCTTGTTTAAGGCCAAGATGGTGGATGTAGGACCCCAGAGAAAGTAAGGAGAGCAAGTAAGGCACTTGTCTTGCACATGGCCAACCTGGGTTCAATCCGGGCCTCTATGATCCCCCAAGTCCTGCTGTGAGCGATCCCTGAGCACAGAGCCAGGAGTCAGTCCTGAGCACTGCCAGATGTGGCTCAAAACAAACAAACAAACAAACAAACAAAAGATGATCCGGCTCTAGGCACATGGATCCGGAGGACACAGAGGAGGAACAGTGGGGCAGGAGGCTGATGTTGTCCCAGAGACACACACAGCTGGCCCAGGCGGGGGATAACAGCCCTGCTTCCACTGTTGGCTCTTGGAGCCTAATTCTGGGCCCATCTTCTAAATTTGCTTCTTCAAATTATTTGAGAAGAAGAAGGTCCAGAGTGGCATGGCCGGGGCGTCAGGGAGCTGCGGGCTGGGTTAGGGGGTGAGCACAAGACTGTCCAAGGTCCTTTGCGGGCACAAAAAAACAGAATTGCTGGAGCCAGAGCAATAGGACAGCAGGTAGGGCATTTGCCCTACACATGGCCAACCTGGGTTTGAATCCAACACCCTTTCTGGCCCCTTGAACACCACCAGGCATGACCTCTGAGCATAGAGCCAGGAGTAAGCCATGAGCAGGGCCTGGTGTGGCCCCCAACCCAACCCAGCCTCCCCAGCAAAACAAAGCAGACCTGTACCCAATGGGCACACGGCAGTCAGGAGGAGTCAGGGCCCGCCTTAGCCAAGGGCTGAGGCCCGGGGATCCCTCACTTAGCAGCCCCGCCCCCTAAACTCCTCAGTGGGCATTCTTGCATTCTTGCATGAAAGGGAATTTTCTTTTTTTTTCTTATTTATTTTTTATTATTGAATCACTGTGAGATAGTTACAAGCTTTCCTGTTTGAATTTCAATCTCACAATGATCAAACACCCATTCCTCCACCAGTGCACATTCTCCACCACCAATGTCCCCAGTATACCCCCCCATTTCCCACCTTCCCCCTGCCTCCATGGCAAACAATTTCCCCCATACTCTCTCTCTACTATGGGGCATTGTGTTCTGCAATACAGATACTGAGAGGTCATCATGTTTGGTCCTTTATCTACTTTCAGCACACATCTCCCATCCTGAACGGTTCCTCCAACCATCATTGACTTAGTGATCCCTTCTCTATCCCAGCTGCCTTCTGCCCCCCCCACTCATGCGACGGCTTCCAACTATGGGGCCATCTTCCTGGCCCTTGTGTCTACTGTCGAAAGGGAACTTTCCGGGCAAGACCACCATCCCCTTTGATCAGGCCTTCAGTATCGCCATGGGACAAGGCTCTCTGAGGAGGAAGCTTCTCGTTCTGATGTCTTGGACACACAGCTACCTGCCCCAGACACAAACACACGCTCCAAATATGGATGCAGAGAGTTCTTCCAGGGGCATGGTGAGACATCTCGTGGTTAAGGCCATGAGGCTACGGGTTCGATCCCCATGGCCATGGTGAGCACTAAACACCAAGCTGATGAGCGTGGCCATCTAGGAATCCGGGAGCAGACAGACTTGTGTAAATGCAACCATACATAACTGGGACAAAAAGTGTGTGTGTATATGTGTGTGTGTGTGTGTGTGTGTGTGTGTGTGTGTGTGTGTGTGTGTGTGTGTGTGTAGAGGGAGGCACCTCAGCAAACACTGCAGCTGAAAAGCTGTGAAAGCGCCGTGTCCAGGAGGGGGTCCTGGTGAGCACATGTGAGAGTCCTGCAGCCACCTGAGCACATGACCGCCAGCCTGCATTCCACCGCATCTAAGGGGGGAGCCCCAACACCTGCTGCGTGACCCCCGCCAGCACCGCCCAGTGTGTGAGCACCACAGCCAAGCTCGTGTCCCAGCCCCAGGTCATAGCAATGGCCACATCAGCGGAGGGAAGGGAAGGGGGCGTTGACTAAATTAAAACTATTAAAATGGAAAGAAATCATTCCTCCCACACCATGGAGGACGCGAAGAAAAGCCATCAGCTGGCAGCTATCCTGTGCATGTGCTGGGCCTGGAACTTTCCAACTATTTTCACATGGAGTCACACAACCATGGGCTGACAGTTGATTTTTCCATTTTTATAGAAAACAATAAGCCCTGGGGAAGTTGAGTGTTTCAGCCCAGGATGGTGTCTTGAAGGTGGCAGATGGTTCCCGGCCCAAGTCTGCCGGTGCCCACATGTGTTACTGCTCTTTATTCTTTACATATGTGTGCACGGCGGCCTGCACACCGGCACATGGCCATCCCGCTAGTTCTTAGGGGGTGGGAACCTCATTTTGTCACTGATGCCCGCTGGGGACTAGAGAATGGGCTTGAGCACATACAAACTCACAAGAGGGTGTGGGGTGGTTAAGTGAATGAATGATTACACAACCCCACTCTCCCACACACTCACACACACTCCACACACACACTCACATGTGCACTCCCACATACACAGTCACACATACTCACACACTCACATATGCACTCACACACTCCCATACATTACACATTCACATGTACACAGACACTCATATATGCACTTGCACTCACATACTCACAAATACACAGTCACATATGTACTAACATACTCACAGTCCCACACTCCACATACTTACATACACACCTCCCCACACTCATGGTATACACTCTCACACACACTCCCATGCACACATGCTCACATATTCACATACATATTCACATGTATACTCACATACTCACACATAGTCACATATACTCTACACTCACATAAACACCTCACTCATACACAGTTACACATACACTCACACTCACATATACACTCACACACTGCCACACACTTAGCATGCTCACATGTTAACACTCCTACCCCCTCCACACATTCACACACACTCTCATACACCACACCCATATACACACATATACACTCATTCACTCATTGATACATATACACTCAAACACTCCTGTAACACACATATACTCACAAACACATACACAAGTCATATGCACCTATATACTCACACACTCAAATACGTTCACATACATGCGCACTCATTTATACACTCACTCACACACTCATAAGCGTACTACACACATACGTACGCACACAAAATCACACTCTCATATTACACACACGCTCACATTCACACACTTATGCAAACACACACACTCAGTACTCAATGCACTCACACTCATTCACACCCACTCACATGCCCTCACATACACGTGTAAACACCTCAGATTCATGGCCTAAGAGGGCCCCCGAGCCCCCCAGGTCTGCCCCTGCAGGGGGAACTTCTCCACCACTGGCCCCTTTGCCGCCTCCCCCCATCGCGCCCCGACTTCCCCTTGAAGCGGGCCACCAGCCCTCTCCCGAGTGTTGGCGCAGTGCACCGCCTCCACCCGGCTCAGGCGAGACAAAGGGTTTTCTGAGAGCCTTACAAAGCGAGCGAGCAGGGGAGAAAAGAAATGGAGAAACCCCAGTCCTTGGGCCGAGCGGCTGTCCGAGCTGGCTTCTGAGCCTCAGGCCAGCCCTGGGGCCTGGCGGCGGCTGGGCTGGGTCCATGGGCCAGCGGCTTCCAGAGCCCAGGACTGCTCTGGGCCCTGCCAGCAGCCCCGACGCCAAGCCCAAGGAGGAGGAGGGACCTGGCCCAGTGCTCCAGCGGGGGAGAAGGGGGCGGCGGTGCAGGGGGCCCTGCACCTCCTCCGGACCCTGCTGCTTCTGCCTCGCTGCCGGGGCGAAGGGCCAGGCTTCTGCTCAGTACCTTGCAACCGTGTGGTGCCAGCCCCTTGCCCAAAGGTGTCACCTCCCTGCTTCTTCCCAGACCCTCAAGGCTCTGCTCTGCGTGGCCCCCTCCTCCCTCACCCCTCCCTCTGGCCTCCTGACCCATGTGCCTTCTGAGGGGATGCCACGGAGCAAAGGATTCCGAGGGCTCGGCCACCTCCACGGCCCCAGCTTCCACTGGGGCTGCAGCACGGGCATGGGTGGGGCGGGCGAGGGCAATGCACGTTGTTTCTTAGCCCACCAAGAGCCGCTGAATCAGAAGCGCGGCAGGGGGGACTGGAAAGGCCGCGGCTCTAGCAGCCCCCTGCAATTCTCGCACTGAAGTCTCAGCAGCACCCCCCCTCAAATCCAATACATTCCACTTGTGCCCCCTGCGTGTCTATAACAATAGCCAGGCCGTTAATTGAGCAATTCCTAGGTGCCAGGAGCCCTGTGTTGCAAGGCCGAACACGAGGCTGCTGAGGGAGGGTCCACTCACTCCAGCTTGCCCCGGCCCTCAGCCCTGGGTGAGAGAGGCCGTCATCAGCCTGGGGGCTCTGGGCCTTCCAAGCTGCCATGCATCCTCCCCCCACCCCCCGCGTCCACCGCGCCCCCACACACCCGTTCTCTGTAACAGGGAGGACGTCCCTCCCACACACACAGGCGCCCCCTCCCAGGCCGACCACACACAGGGCCCCCACCCTCTGCAGCACGCGGGCCACGGAGACAGCGGGCAGGCTCGCTCTCCAGCACTGCTGGTTTCTCTCACCCAAGTCTGGCATCTGAGCCCGGAGAGCCAGCAGGGCCAGGGAGCTGGCGAGGGGCATCTCCAGGGCCCTGGGAGCCCCTCTCGGGGCCTCCCAGCCCACAGCCCCTGAGGGCCGGCCCTGCTGCAGGGCGCGGGTGGGCCTTGAACACCCCTGCCCCAGGACCCAGCCCGAGCACAGCCCGTCCGTCCGTCCGTCCGTCCGTGTGGGTCCTGGCCCCCCCCGGCCCCAGCCCTCCTCCTCTCTCGGAATGTGGCAGCCTGAGAGCAGATGTGCTTTCAGCTCTCTCCAAAAAAACGAGTCTTCTTAGGAATCCTGCCACGGGGGAAAGGCGTGGGGCGGGGGGAGAGGGGGGATTGGAAAAACAACCGAAATACCATAACACAGAAAAGTGATCCAAATAAAAAGCAGCGACTGTGTATCTGGAAGGAGTAAACGGCAGAGGAGAGGCGTGGAATGGCGCGGTGTGGCTGCCAGGCTGCCAGCCTGGGCCGGCGGCAGGGGGGCGGCGGGCGGGGGGGGGCGGGGGGGGCAGCTGCAGACTGGCCACAGGAAGGCTGGGAACAGGGGGTGGGACACCTGGGACGGGGCTCATCACCTGAAGACGCTCCCCTGCCGCTCCAGTGCAGGGCTCTGGCACCCCAGTGCCCCAAGTCCCAGATGGCAAGACCTTCCGGGGGTCTGCTGGGGAGCAGCCCTCCGACCACCACAGGACCAGAATCGCGCCTGGACACACAGCCTCCTGCGTGCACGGACAGTGGAGGTGAGATTTCTTCCGAGGCCACAGACTATCAAGTGCAAACACTCGGGGTCGGGTGGGGAGGTGGTACAAGGATTGAGATGTCGACGCGGCCAATCCCATTTTGATTCCTCAGCACTGCGCAGGGTGTCCCAAGCAGCACCAGGAGCAAGCACAGAGCAAGGAGCAAGTTCTGAGCACCGCCCCCTCCCCAAGGTGTGGCCCTAAACTCAAACAAACAAACACACACAAAGTGCTAAAACCAAAATGGATGCTTAATTTCAAATTTGAGAGGGCCGAGATCATACAGAGGATAAGGCACTTGCCTTGCATGCAGCTGACCACTAGTTTGATCCCTAGCACTACAGAGGGTTCCCTGAGCCCTGCCAGGAGGGGTCCCTGAGCACAGAGCCAGGAGTAAGTGCCGTGTAAGGCAGGGTATGCCCCTCGCCCCAATCCAAAAAAGAAAAAAACCCACTCAGGGTGTCACTCAGTTCTCTCCCCAAGCCATGGCCCCTGGAACACCGGTCTGCATAGAGCCCACCTCTCCTCGCTATAAAATGGGTTAAATTCAGCTTTCTCTGGCCCCCGCTGGGTCCCCCTGACACACACACACACACACACACACACACACACACACACACACACACACACACACACACACTCCCTCCAAGCACTTGCAAGGCTTGGACACGGGACCTGTCCTTAGTGTCCTCTGTCTCGGCCACATTCCAGGCACTGGACTGAGCGAACGTTTGCCTGTACTGTGCGCTTAGCTCTCCATGAGACCAGCACCCTTCTTCCCATTTTGCAGGTGGAAAAACAAAGGCCCAGGAAGGCACTTTGGGGAAAGTGACAGGTGTGGCCTGACTGTGACTCCAGAGCCCAGGCAGCCTCAGGATGTGGGGACAGGCAAGGTCACAAGGTCCCGGGGGGGAGCTGAGGGGACAAGCTGGGCAGGTAGGTGTCTGGAGCTGGGAGAGCGGCTTGCTCTGGCGGGTGTGCCAAAGCTCCCAGGGTCCCAAGACACCCTGGAGGCTGGCAGAGTGGCTGCTGGGGGATGCTTCGGGGTCGGGGTCTGGGGGGCTGCAGTGCCTCGGACCTTGGTCCGCCATGAGGCGGAGGCTGGGAGCAGAGGGGGGAGCAGGAGGTAACTGAGCGTTCACAGAGCATCAGACGGGGGTGCAAGCCACACAGGAGCGGAGACAGGGCAACCGAAGCTAAAAGGCGCCCCGTCACTGGCAGGGCAGTGGCTGATGGCCACTCGCTTGTCCAGCTTTCTCTGAGGCCAAAGGGGCTCTGGCCGGACAGGCTGGCATGCCCCAGTTAGAGCTCAGAAAACAGGATGCCAGGACAGCGGGGCGGGCACTTGCCTTGCACACAGCCTCCTCAGGTTCCATTCCCAGCGCCCATAGTGTCCCCTGAGCCCCACCAGGCGTGACCCCTGATCTCAGAGCCAGGAGTAAGTCCTGACGGAGCACTGCTGGGTGTGCCCAGCCCCAAATCAAACAAACAAAAAGACCGGAGGCAGGGCTGGAGGGTCAGGTGGACATGCAGCCACCAGCTGCCATGCAGGGAGAGACACACGGCCTCTCTGGGCTCAAGGTGGCTCCGGCCTGGGAAATAGCGGAGGCGGGACTGTTTCCCACCACCTCTGTTCTCCAGTCCCTGCCGGCCACCTCCTCCAGGGAGCCTGCCATCTCGGCCCTCCCTGGCACCTAGCAGCCCCTGGCTGTGCTTCAGGAGGACCTGAGATTTGGCCACCCCGGGCATGACCGGCCTGTGCACGGTGACCCACCAGGGCCATGGGCTTCTCCGGGACCCCCAGCCATGGAGCCTAGAGACAACTCAGATGCTCTCCATTTCTCACTGAGAGGAGAGTTGGATGTCGTGGTGAAGTTCTTTAGGAGTTCTTCAGGGGCCCCCAAAGCCGATTGTGTTGGAGGGACCTTCCAGGGGTTGATGTAGTTGGATAGCACTCTTTCTTCACAGAAAGCAAAGCTCTTTCTGACTCTTTTGTTTGTTTGGTTGCTTTTTTGGTCACACCTGGTGATGCACAGGGGTTACTCCTGGCTCATGCACTTAGGAATTACTCCTGGCAGTGCTCAGGGGACCATATGGGATGCTGGGAATCGAACCCAAGTCGACTGCATGCAAGGCAAATGCCCTACTCGCTGTGTTATAGCTCCAGCCCCTCTTTCTGACTCTTAATACCTGAGTTATTTATTCCAGTCCCTCTCAATTATGTTGGCTTACTTATTATTATTTAAAAATAATGAATGAATTATTAAATAAGTTTATTGAATGTATTATCACATAAATGATTATTAAATTCTTTAGTTCACAAACTAAAGGGACTTAGAGAATAGGACCATGCTACAAAGCAAAAAAAAAAAAAGTTAAGAAGATCTATATGGCTTTTGTCCCTAAAGGTGTAACTTTGAGGGAATAATTATAATCTACAACCTTCTAGAAGATTCTATGGAAGTCCATTTAAAGAGATAGCCAATGCAACCAATGCAAGAGCCAGCAGAATGGCCGTGTGGGGCTGTGCAGTTTGAACAAACTGAACGGACCAGGAGCTATGTGAGCCAGGGTCACTTCTTGCTGGCCAGCAGCCTCTGAGCCCGTTTCCACCTCACTCCTGTCGCCAACCTCATTCATCTGGTCCGAGTGGATTTTTCTCTTCCTCTGCTCCCTCTTCTCTCACATGGTTCCTCCATCCAGCCTTCCAGGAAGGGTGTTTGGTTGTTTGGCTTGAAGGGGGGGGGGTGGAGAGAGAGTTATATCCCCTCCCCTGCCAGCTCCTCTCAGAGCATTGCATTTTTGGGAAGTGTGATTCATGGGGAAAGAACTCTTTCCGAAGCTCTCTAACCTTTGATGTGACCCCAAAAAACCTGTGGCTAATACAGAGCGATCTAAATCTCTCAAAGCTTGTAAACACAAGAGCCGCACTGCATTCGGGCCTCTGGCTGGGAGCTCCTGCCGCCAGCTGGGGGAATGTTCCCCCTCCAGCCCCGCCCCCCACCCCCCCATTCACAGTCCTGCCCACAAAGCCTCCGTCTGAGCACAGCTTCAGAGGCGGGGGCGGGGGGGGGGGGGTTTGGTCAGTCCTGAAGTCAGAGCTGGACCCAGAACCTCCGTCCCTTCGATTCTACTAGGGGAATCTCAGTCACTTGGCAGGGAGGGAAAGACCAAGAAACAGGCCTCTAAAGGGCTAGAGCCATAGTCCAGTGGGTAGGGCATTTGCCTCACACCAGCTCACCCAGGTTCGATCCCCAGCATCCTGTATGGTCCCCTAAGCACCACCAGGAGTAATTCCTGAGTGCAGAGCCAGGAGTCAGCCCTGAGCATCCTGGGGTGTGACCTAAAAAAAAGCAAATAACCAACCAAACAAACAAAAAACCCAGGCCTCTAAAAGACAGCATTCAGGTCCAGAGCCCTAATACAATGCTTGTTTTGCATGCCTTTGTTTTGTTCTTTTTTTTTTTTTTTGGATTTTGAGTCGCACCTGGCGATGCACAGGGGTTCCTCCTGGTTTTGCACTCAGGAATTACTCCTGGCAGTGCTCAGGGGACCATATGGGATGCTGGGAATCGAACCTGAGTCGGCCACATGCAACGCAAACGCCCTACCTGCTGTGCTATCGCTCCAGCCCCCTGTTTTGCATGCCTTTGGCACAGGTTTGATTCCTGGCATCCCATATGGTCCCCTGAGCCCCTCCGGAAGTGATCCCTGAGTGCAGAGCCAGGAGTAGAGTAAGCTCTGAGCACCGCTCAGGAGTAGAGTAAGCTCTGAGCACTGCTGGGTGTGGCCCAAACCATAGCCTACCCTTCCCCCACACACACACTGTTTGAAATATAGGGTCCAGACTGCCAGGAAGGTGGCACAAAGGGCTGAGGCATAGGCTTGGCATGTGGGCACCCTGGGCTCCATCCTCTGATGGCTGGGAGCAGCGCCCAGCAGTGGCCCTCACCCCTGAATACAATACAGCCTCAGCAGTAGGACACTGGGACCAGCAGGAGGCCCCAGGACAATGTCATGTTACACCCATCATGGATCCCAACCATGGCCTGGCCCAGAATGGGGTTTCTGAATGTTTTCCTGCAAAGACAGACTCAACAAATGTGACCTATTTCCCCATGAAAATAGAAGTTTGTCTCTGAGACCATCAGCAAGTGGGAAAAAAAAAATGGGGCGGTGTGGGTGAGGTGGGGGTCCGGGGAGAGGATGGCCAAGCCTGGCAGTGCTCAGGGCCTGCTCCTGATTCAGTGCTCAGGGATCACGCCTGGTGATGCTATGGGATGCTGGGGATCAAACCCAGGTTGGCCACGTGCAAGGCAAGTGCCTCACCAGCTGTGCCATCTCTAAGGCACAAATGGCAAGAAATTGTAACAAACTAGGAATGAAATGAGCCAGACCCCTCCACTCTGGGCAGGAGCTGTCTGACGCTGTTTGCTGAGTTGAGTGGACGAGGCTCTGGCCAGAGGTCACCTCGCATGGCACAATTCTGTTGCTCTCTCTCAGCCTCACTCTGCTCTCTGCACACCCGAAGCAGAGCAGGGAGCTGGGGAGACGGTCACACAGTGTCCAGGCGCTGGGCTGAGGGTCTCCAGCTCGCCCACCCCCAGCAGGACCCCACAAGCTCTGGGCTGCGGTTTCCTGGAGGGAAGAGGCCAAACGTCTGCACTCCTGCCACTCTTACTGGAAATAGTCCCTTCAAACAGGTGGCCCGGAGGGCCCGGGGAAGGCGGTGCCCTGGCTCTGCTAATGGCCGGGCTGGACCGACCCTCCCTCCAGGGCGCCCTGCCTCCCTCCCCCCCCCCAACAGTTCCAAAATCAAAGGTTTGGTTTTGCGGCTTTGTGGGGCGTGGGGGCTGGGGGTGGGTCACACCGGGGTGACGCTTGGGGTCTACTCCTGCCTCTGGGCTGGGGATCACTCCTGGAGGTGCTCTGGGGACCCAGCCTGGGCCTGCCTCCATGCAGAGCCCATATTCCGGCCCTTCGAGCCACCTGCCCGGCCCTGCCACCAGCACTGGTCACTGGGTTCAGGTCTCCCGGCTGGAGGAACGTGGAGACCCCACTCTGTCTCTGCACTTGGTAGGGAGGATGCTGGGTGGGCAGCCGGACTCCCCGTCTTTGCAAGCCCCTCCCCCGACACCCTTCCCGTTCAGCAGGTCTGGTGACCCACATGCTACTCCCTCGAACTCATGCCTCGCTTGCGTGTCTCTCTTCTTTGCTGGCTGTTTCCACTCTGCAGAAGCCCAAGTTTTCTCTCTCTCTCTCTCTCTCTCTCTCTCTCTCTCTCTCTCTCTCTCTCTCTCTCTCTCTCTCTCTTTCTTTTTGGGTCACACCCAGCGATGCAGATGCACAGGGGTTACTCCTGGCTCTGCACTCAGGAATTACTCCTGGCGGTGCTTGGGGGACCATATGGGATTCCGGGGATTGAACCCGGGTCGGCTGCATGCAAGGCAAATGCCCTACCCACTGTGCTATCACTCCGGCCACGTTCTCTCTTGAACACAGATTCCTTTCCTTCTCCCCCTGACTCCCAGATCTAAGTAAGTGGCATTCAATAAAAAACTATTTTGGCTTCTCTAAAAAATAAACAGAGAAAGAGGGTTGGAGCGATAGTGCAGTGGGTAGGGCACTTGCCTTGCATGCAGCCCACCTGGGTTCAATCCCAAACCCCCACATTGCATAGACTCCCCGGAGCACTGCCAAGAGCGATTCCTGAGCATCACTGATTGTGCCCCAAAAACAAACAAATAAATAAATAAAAAGAGAGCTATGAAGAGTGAAACAGAGTGAGAGAGAAAGAGTGTGTGTGAGAGAAGGGGGGCAGGAGAGAGAGAGAGAGAGAGAGAGAGAGAGAGAGAGAGAGAGAGAGAGAGAGAGAGAGAGAGAGAGAGAGAGGAGAGAGAGAGAGACGGAGGGAGGGAATCCCTTCCTGCCCCTCTGATTTCTGGAAGGCCTTTCCAGAGAGTTCTTTCCCCCTACCAGCCAGGGGTGCACTGGACAAGAGAACTGGGTTCTGTTCCCCAAGGCTGTGGCTGTGTGTCGGGGCTAGCACAGACCCCCAGGTGTGAAGTCGGTGAGGCCCCTCCACCTGACCCAGCCCCCGCCCCCAGCAGCCCCCACCTCCAGCTGGGGCCCGTGATTCCCCGGGCCAGCCGCTTTCCCACCTCCACTGACACTGTCAGCTCTCCCTTTCTCTGCTGAAGGACAGTGGACAGGCTCTTCCCCTGGGCCAAGAACAAAGGTGGAGCCCCCCCGCAGCCCTGCCATTGTGCCTACGACTTCCACACTTCCTCTCCAGGGACAACCCGCTAGCATGTGGCCCCGGCCATCCCGAGCTCTTTTGAACCTCCTTTCTGAAACGGAAATAATAAAAATGTCAGGCCGCCAGTTTGTTTGTGGAAAAGAGTGAAGAGATGGAGTAGGAGAAAGTGTTTGGTACCAAAGCAAGGACAGTTGTGATAAAGGTCAGTTGGGATTCCTGTTGTCATCAGGCTGTGGCAAGTGCTACCAACACAGCCCCTGCCCCTCAGCCATACACCCAGACCACTAGAACCTTCTAGACTGGGGTCTCTGCCTGCTGACTGCAGTTGGGCAGTCAGGGCAGAGGGCCAGGGTGAGGTCAGGCCTCTTCTCATGGCAAATCCCAGTGTTTATAAACCCCAAGAAAGAGCGTGTGTCTCCCCAGAGGTTCCCTCACTCATGGAGAGCCAGGGGCCCTCACGAAAGGCGGGAGGGGCACCCCCAAAGCCAGCCCTTTGGGCACAGGCAAGAGCAGAGCTCTCTGAGGGGCCCGTTCCCCTCGAGCCTGGACCGGCTGGGACCGAGTAAGGAGCTCCACGTGCACTTCCTCACTGAACCCTAACGACAGGCCGGTGATGCTGAGAGTTACTGTTCTGTTCTGAAGAAGTAGACTTACTGTAACTATTTAAGCAGATGACTAGCTCACACCCTGACACACCCTTGTTTGGAATCACTCCCTTGAGTGGATCTCCTTAGATGAGATTTCCTTAGATGAGATTTTGTTAATCTCCTCAAGAAATGGTCTTACCCTTCTTTGTTGATTTGTTGATGTTAAACCCATCTTTGTGCTACCGCCCTATGCAATTTGCTATATAAACTAAGACTGTGGGGCAAAGGGCAGGGCCAGACTCAGAAGAAGCAGAGGGAGAGAATGAAATAAAGTGATCGAGCAACCAGTTTGGCTTCTTCCTTCCATCACCTTCCCTTGACTGATAGTGCACACAGCGGTTCCGGAGCACCGGACGCGGGCGGTGAGACAGAGCCGCCCGGAGAGCCCGAGTGGGCATACCTTAGTTTTTTACATTTTTTCTTTAACTTAATTTTTATAAAGTAGTTCACAATAATTGATTTCATTTAATATCCAAACACCAATCCCACCACCATTACACCTTTCCACTACCATATTATTTTGGATATTTTTATCCTGAACCCCAATCCCTGCCCCAAAGCAGATCCGGAATAATTTCTTTTGCATTGTTTGTATGAATAGAGAGCTAAAAATGATCCAAGAAAGGTTTCTTAGAGGAAAGTGTATGAAGATTGTTGCATTTCACCCAGGAGCCATTAAGGCCTTCTATAAGAGAGTACGAATGTTGTTAAATGTTAAGCCTTGTGTGCTTATCTACCTACCTGTCTGTCTGTCTATCTATCTATCTATCTATCTATCTATCTATCTATCTATCTATCTATCTATCTATCTACCTATCAATCTATATGTACAAATATATTTTCCCCTAAGATTGGCTGTCTTCTACTTTAAACCCCATTAACTGTGATGCACTACTCTTGGAATATTAGTGAAGTGAGATATGAGATGTCACGTGTTTGCATTTGCGGCTGCACGGTCCAGGAATAGGCTCACTCATGGGTGAGGCTTGTCTGAGTGTGTGTAGAGCGGCCATGAGCATAGTGGTGGTTGAGTTCTGGAGGTTTTCGGCTGCCAGGGCTGGCTCCTAGGGGCAGGGAGGGGCCTCAATCCCCACCCCCTCCAGGTTGCCTCCAATGAAACAGTGGTATGGAGTCCAGTGGCATGACTATGGCATGTCGTTTTACGCTCTTTTCCGAGAGATATATAAATGAGTCTCTGGATCATGGGTGTTGATGAGATTATAAGGCGCCAGTCAGAGGTAGCTTGTGGGTGTGATTGCCAAGTTGCCGGAAACAGGGAGAGATGGGGGAGGCCACCCATTCCTGGTTCTGTTGAACCTGGAGTTTTCAGTCACAAGTCTTGCATACCTGGGTTTGCTTCGGATTCCCTCAGGGTGAGGCTCGGCCTGAGCATGTGGAAAGCATCCATGAGCATGGTGGCGGTAAAATTTGGGAGCTCCTTAAGCACTGCTTGGGAGGTCCCCTAATAATTTTTAAATTTTTTAAAAATAGTTTTCATTTTATAAATTAGTTCACAATATTTGATTACATTTAATATTCAAACACCAATCCCACCACCATTACACCTTCCCACCATCAAATTTGTGATATTTCCATCCCAAGCCCCAATCTCTGTCCCAAAACATAACCGAAATAATATATTTTGCATTGTCTGTTAGGAAGAACTGCTGAACATGCTTACAAAAAAGTGTTTATATAGGAAACAGTGTGAAGACTGTTCTATTTTGGCAGGAGCCATTAAGACATCCTATAGGATATCACTAACAATGTTGTTAAAGTTTGGGTGATGTGAGCTCTGAAAATATGTATATATGCACACACACATATATATATATATATACCCCTCTATGATTTGTTGCCTACTGTCTGAACCCCATCAAATATGGTGTGATAATCATGGAGAATGGTTAGGGAGTGTCTTATGATGTGTGCAGGAATATGTTTACTCATATGTGAGGCTCGGCCCAAGCATGTGGGGCGTGGCCTTGAGCGTGGTGGTGGTTGGGTTGTGAAGGTTTTCGGCTGCTGGAGCTGGGTCCTTTGGGGTGGGAAGGGCTCTCAGCCACCCTCCTCTGGGCACCCCTGTGAAATAGCCTGGCGTGGAGTCTGGTGGTATGGCTATGGGGCCCAATTATTTATTTATTTATTTATTTATTTATTTATTTTTGGGTCACACCCAGAGATGCTCAGGGGTTATTTCTGGCTTTGCACTCAGGAATTGCTCCTGGCAGTGATTGGGGACCATATGGGATGCCAGGGATCGAACCTGGGTTGGCTGCGCACAAGGCAAACGCCCTACCCACTGTGCTATCGCTCCGGCCTCCCCAATAATTTATTTTTAACTAAAACATAAAGAGCATAGAATGTTCTATGAGCCCAGGGGACCTGGGACTGCACGTCTGGGGAGAGCACAGTGCTGGGCTGGGCTCAGGGTGCCTGCCACCAGCCTCCTCCTCCCCACCACCCCCCGCCACTGTTCTCCCTTTTAAACACCGTGCCTTACAAAGTCGTTCCTCTGTAATTCTAATTCGGAATGCAATTCTAATGCAGTTGTTCCAGGCACTCAGTGTTCCAACACCAATCCCACTGCTTGTGCGCCCTTCTTTCCACCCATGTCCCCAGTTTCTCACCCAGCCCCCAAGCCCGTTCCCTTAACAGGCGCAGAATCATTCACTTTATATTGCTTGTTACAACTAAATGGCTAGTGGAATGATTTGGAAAAAAAAAAAAAAAGAAAAAAAACCTTCAGTAAAAGAAAATTTGTGAAAATTGCTCTATCTCACCATGGAGTCATAAAGTCCTCATCCGAGGGTTGAGTAAGCGGCCCGTTGCTAGTTGAGCCTTCGGGGTTATTGTTTATGGAGTGCAGTTGGCATTTATGTGACTTTCCCACCTAATGCGGTGGGCTGCCCAGATGGTAACAGATGGAGGACAGAGCCAGAGACTCCCAGGCACGTAACGGGGCTGAGAGTTTACACGATGGCCGCGTGGGGTGTGGGCGCGGCTGCCCAAAGTACGGAGGCCTGGGGGACGTCTGCCTGCCTCCCCTCCGAGAACACCCCCGAGTTCTCAGCCTGGAGACCTCTGCACCTGGGATTCTCGGCAGTCTGGCGCCTCTGCGGAGGTGTGTCATGAAGCAGCGGGAGTTTGGCCATGGAGTCCACCAGCCCGAAGGCCATGCCAAAGGTCCTCTCCAGAGCCCTCCTGCCTGGGCAGGACAGGCCCCCGGCTGCCTACAAGCCCGGTCCACATCCATCCTTGGCACTGGGAGGGCTGCCGCTGACCAGGCCCCGAGGCATGGCCGGGCTGAGTTTCTTGATCCCAGGTCGCTGACGGAGCCCTTGAGAGCTACCGGGAAGAGGAAGGGACCATCCCGGCCCCGGGAAGCATGGAAAACAAAGGCTGTGAGGCGCGGTGGGCCCCGGCCCCCCTCGCTCTGGAGTCAGGCTTGGCTCCCCTCCACTTACCGAACAAGGAAGACACTTAACCTTCCCTAAGCCCCAGCTTCCTCATCTGCAGAATGGGGTTAATCTAATTTACCTTCTAGGGTTGTGGTAAGGATTAAGAGACAATGTATGTAAAGTGCCTGACATTTGGTAGGCTTTCGAAAATGTTGGTTATAATTAAAATAGCACAGAACATATGTCAAATGCTAAAGGGACACCACAAAAAGGGGCGGGAAGGGGGACTCGTTGAAGGGTAGGCACGAGACTTAATGCTGGCTATGAAAATCACCTGGGAGCTTTGAAACGAGGCCGCTTTGCAGGCCCTTCCCAGACCGAGGAAACCAGAACAGGGGCTCAGGCCTGAGTCTATTTAAAAAAAAAAAATCAGCTGGAGGGGGGCTGGAGAGGTCGCTCACGGAGATGAGCACGTGCTTTGCATGTGGGAGACCTAGATTCAATCACCAGCACCATCTGGTCTCCAAGCACAGAGCCAGGAGAACCCCCCGAGCTCTGCTGGGTGTGCGCCCCGAAAAATTCCTATGAAAATTAAGGGGAAAAGAAATAGTGCTGCAAGTAGGGCGTCTGCCTTGCATGCAGCCAACACAAGTTCTAGCCCCAGCACCCTATGTGGTCCCTTGAGCCCACCAGGAGTGATTCCTGAGTGTAAACCCTGAGCACCACCAGCTGTGGCCCCAAAACCCAAATAATAAAAAATGAAATTTGATTGGTTGAATAGTGCCATGTGCTGGGCATATGCATTGCACACAGGAGGCCTCGGTTAAGTCCCTGGCACCTCATGGGCCCCTGAGCACTGCCAGGAGTGTCCCCTGAGCACAGACCTGGAAGTCGCCTCTGAGTGCCACTCGCTATGCCCCGTCCCCAATGAATAAATCGTAAAGGAAATGAAAAGCCTCCCAGGTGGATCTGGGTGTACGAGAAGCCAAGACCCTCCGCTCTGAGGGGGTTTCAGAGTGTGACTGGAAGGGGGAGCAGAGAGTACCGCATGCTCCAGGCTCACGTGCCTGTGCTCGGAGCTTTCACCAGTGCTGGCTCAGCTGCCTTCTCCGGACAGTCGTTCAAAGCAGCTCATTTCATCCCCCTGGGATCAGGGGACTGAGGTCTGGGAATGTCCATGGGGTCAGGGATGTGGCTTCGTGGGCAAGCGTGTGGTTCAGATGTCTGAGGGCCTGGGTTTCATCGCTGTCATCACAAAAATAACCAAATAAATAGCAAGATGACCAAGGTCAGACATTTAGACACGTGCTGTTCTAGGATACCACCAATAGGAGTAAAATATGGCCACAAATGGCAACCACGTGGGTCCTTTTGAATTTTTTAGTAGCCACATTAACCACGAAAAAGATGTAGGCAACATTAACTTCAATACATTTTATATCACCCAACATATCCCTAATGTATAATTAATATAAGGGTCATTAACGAGGTTCCTGAGAGATAGTACAGGGCTTAAGGCACTTGCTTTGTTTGTGGCTCACCCAGATTCAGTCCCCAGCACCACTTACGATCCCACAAACCCTCCTAGGAGTGATACCTGAGCAGAGGCAGGAATAAGCCTTGAGTGTGGCAACCCCTGCAAAAAATAAAAAGAAAAAGAAAAAAAAAGAGAAGCAAACTAATGGGAGAGTCAACTTTTCTCATGCTGACATTTCTGGTGTGCGATGTACTTCCTGACCTTCTCCACAAAGTCAGGACACCGAGGAGGCAGGACAGATGGGACAGTGCGTAAGGCTTTGGCCTCACACACAGAGGAGCTGGGTTTGATCCCTGGCAACCCGCATGCACTCCAGAGCACTGCTAGGAATGATTTCTGAGCACAAAGCCAGAAGTAAGCCCTGAGCATAGCCAGGTATAGCCCCAAAACAAAACAAACAAAATCTAAAACTGGACATAGGACTAGAGAGATGGCACGCATGTATCTTGTATACGGCTAACCCTTGTATAGCCTCGGCACCACAGAAGTGATCCCTGAGTACAGAGCCAGGAGTAAGCCCCTGAGCACCGCTGGTGTGGCTGCAAACAAAGACCAGACTTTCTTGCTCAAGGGACAGTTGGCCAGGAGCCTGCTGTGCAGATAAGAAGAGAACTCTATAGGGGAAGGGCATCAGGAGTTTCAGGATTAACCAACAGGTTCTTGAGTGACATGGTATTCTGCGACCTGGTGCCCCAGATAATATTTGGAACTGGAACCTTTGAAATGTGAACTGTGAGCATTTCACACAAGCCAGAAGTCCCACTACATATCCCACACAGAAGAATGATGGCGTTCTTATCTTATGCCACACACAAAGATAGAATCAAATGGCTCAAGGACTTAGGCATGAGATTGAAGTTTATATAATCGATTAGGTGAAAGCAATAGTACATCAAGTAGGATATTTGGATCACACACGGTTGACCTGGATTGAATCCTTGGCACACCATATGGTCCCCTGAGCCCTGCCAGGAGTGATCCCTGAGTCAGGAGGAAGTTCTGGGTACTGCTGGATGTGAGGAAGGAAGGAAGGAAGGAAGGAAGGAAGGAAGGAAGGAAGGAAGGAAGGAAGGAAGGAAGGAAGGAAGGAAGGAAGGAAGGAAGGAAGGAAGGAAGGAAGGAAAAGTAGGGATGGAAGGAGGGAGAAAGGGAGAGAGGGAGAAAGAAGAAGAAGAAGAAGAGGAGGAGGAGAGAGGAGGAGGAAGAGGAGGAAAAAGAAGAAGAAAAAAGGAGGAAGAGGAAGAGGAAGAAGAGGAAAAAGAAGAAGAGGAGGAGGAGAAGGAAGAGGGGGAGGAGGAAAAAGAAGAGAAAGAGGAAGAAGAAGAGAAAGAGGAAGAAGAGGAACAGGAAGAAGGGAAGAAGGAAGAAGAGGAGGAGGAGGAAAAAGAAGAAGGAGGAGGAGAAGAAGAAGGAGGAGGAGAAGGAGAAGAAGGAGAAGGAGAAGAAGAAGAAGAAGAAGAAGAAGAAGAAGAAGAAGAAGAAGAAGAAGAAGAAGAAGAAGAAGAAGAAGAAGGAGGAGGAGGAGGAGGAGGAGGAGGAGGAGGAGGAGAAGGAGAAGAAGAAGAAGAGGAGGAGGAGGAGGAGAAGAAAAAGAAGAAGAGGAGGAGGAGGAGAAGAAGAAAAGAAGAAGAAGAAGGAGGAGGAGGAGGAGGAGGAGAAGGAGAAGAAGAA